>NW_025351713.1:0-4249 GCF_016433145.1 Gracilinanus agilis
CTGAAACTACTGAGGACAGTGAATTTTTTTTATAGCTAAAATATTATCAATTATTATTTATATATTTTATTATTAATTATTAGTCTAATTATTAAACTGGATACCTAGTATTATTTTAAAATTGATTAAATTCTACATCTAGTAAACTGAATATAAAATTATTCATAGAAAGATTTCCTAAGAAGGAAATGAGCAGTTGCTCATAAAAAAGGAAGTTACTCCAGTTTATTAAATATATAACATTGAATAAACTGGAATGGGGTCTCAGAGCTTCTTTGATTAATTAATGAGAAATGTGATAAGTGGTTAATAGGAAATATTCAAACACATAGAGTGCTCTGGAACTTGTGATGATTAGAATAAATATAAGTCACATAGGTAACACAAGTGTTGGCCAAGGGACACTAGGTTACACCAAGACAAAACAAATAGTAAATCCTTTTAGTGATATCACCACATGACAGAGAGGAGCACCAAAGTCCCATCATAACAGATATTTCTGCATAATCTATATAATTCACATTACATTTAGTCCCAAATATTTCTTCCCTTTTTGTGATTCTCTGTATTCTCCAAATTTGTGACACTGATGAGAATTCTCCTATTTTAATTTCTTGGTTTTCAAGCAGAAACCCCTTTTCTAGGTTCCTTTCTTCTTTTTTCTCCTTTTTCTTCCTTTCTTTCTCCCATCCTCCTTCCTTTCGCTTTGCTTCTTCCTCTCTTTATTTCTCTCTTCTTCTTTTATTTTATTTCTCACTTTTCTTTCTGTCTTCCTTCTTTCCTTCTTTCCCTCCTTCTTTCCTTCTTTTATAAACTAAAAAAGAGTTGTTTGGTTTTTTAAACACTACATTTTCCCTGATAATCCAGAGGGCAAGAGAATTCCTCCAGTGCTCTTACTTTCCATTCTAGACCAGCCTGCACCTTGAACATGGATAGCAATAATTTGGAATTAGCAGAAATATAAATACATTTGTTTAATGAAAGACAGTAAAATGCATATTCTCTTTATTTTCTGGAAATGAGATTCTTAAGGCCTTGTCTTTCTTGCTAACACTGTAGAACTTGTCAATAATTGATTCAATCCAGAGCTATCATTCTCCTTTTCAAATCTTTGCAACTAGTTAACACATTGCTTGTCTATTTAGCACCAACTAAAGCCATACACAACTTCCTTTCTCTTCTCTCATCTGTACCATTTGTTTTATTTAGTTGTCTTATGAAAAGATTTTTTCCTCCTTGTTGAGTGAGGTAGGTAATACAGTATTTAAGAGTGCTTGCTGAACTTGGAATCAGGAAGCTTGTAGTTTAAATAATGCCACGGATTCTTGATTAACTATTTGACTTGGGGGAAATCATTTCACCTCTGCTTGCCTTAGTGTCCTTATTTGCATAAAGGAAATAATAATAGTACTTCCCTTTAAGGTTGTTGATGAGGATCTAATGTGAGAGAACATATTCACAAATTTTAAAGTGTTGAAGCAACTAAGTGGATCAGTGGATTGAGCATCAGGTCTAGAGTTAGTAGGTCCTAGGTTCAAATCTGATCTCAGATACTTTCTAATTGGGTGGACCTGGGCAAGTTACTTAACCCCAGTTGCCTAGCTCTTACTGTTTTTCTGCCTTAGAACCAATGTAGAATCAATCAATGCAGGGTTTTTAAAAAATCATAAAGTGTTAACTAAATGCTCATCCGGTTTACACAGTCCCTATGACTCTTGCTTTTACTTGTTTTCCTCTCCTTCTTCAGCAGAGACCTTAGAGGTCACCTAAACCAACTCGCATTATGCAAATGAAGTCACTAAAGCCATTGTAAGTGACCCATCTAAAGTCACATAAGAAGCAGAAATGGGAGATGAGCTCAGATCCTCTGACTCCAAGACAGAATTCTTCCTACTCTGTCACTGTTCTCCTTGAATTTCTCTTCATTTCAAATCATTCTTTCCTTTCAGTTCGAACCCTTCCCCCTTTGCAGATACTTCTGAAGTCCTTTCAAATTTATACTCTGAAATTAGATCTTGTGTTCTTCCTGATCCCTAGACTTTCTAAATTGCTTTAGTAATTCTTTCTCCTTTCTTTCAGTTCAAGTACTTTTTCCCTTACTTCTCCCACTTAACATTTTCCTCTAATACTGGTTATGTAAAAAATAAAATAATACAAAAGGTCTCGTAAAGCTTATACTGTTAGGAAAAAAATACAACATTTACATATAAATATAATTTAAATTGTTAGTAAGTCTGTTAACAAGCATTTGTTAAGCACTTTCTGTGTAACAGGTTCTTTGCTAAGCATTGGGAATAAAATGAAAGATCAGAGATAGTCCCAGTTCTCAAGGACTTTCACAGTCTAATTGGAGAAATGGCATGAAAGCAACTATGTATAAACAAGCTATAAATAGGACAAATTGGAAATAATCAACAAAGGGAAGACATTAGCATTGAAGAGGATTCAGCCAGCCAAATTAATGAGCCCTATTTATCACCTACCATGTACTGGATATTGTGCTAATCAATAAAAATACAAAGAAGGGTTAAAAAATAAAATCTTTATTTTCAAGGAGCAAGATAAAGATAATAGGGGAGAAAATTGCAAAAGATAAACTAAAATTCATGTAAAGAATAATTTTTAAATGACCAACGGAAACCACAAGCACTAAAGTAGATCAAGAAAGACATCTGATAAGCTAGATTTTTATCTTCAACTTGATCAAAACTAGAAGTTGAAGATGAGACTAAGGAGAATTTTAGATGAAGGAGACAGGCAATAAAATTATGGAGTATAAGATCCAAGGAACAGCAAAGAGATGTGTCCCTGGATCATATAGAATGTTAAAGGGGATAAGGTGAAAGAAGACTAGAAAATTAGGAAAGAGCCAGGATATGGAGGGCTTTAAAAACCAAACTGAGGATTTTATATTACCTATGGAGTTTATTGGGGGGGGGGGGAAGTGTGACATGATCATACCTATACTTTAGGAAGATCACTTTGACAGAAAAGAGGAGATACTTGAGTAGGGAAAGATATAGGATTAGGGAGACCAACTAAAAGGCAATTGCAATAATCTGTTTATAAAGTTCCTACTATAGTGGTGATAGTGTCAGAAGAGAGATATTGCAAAGAGAGGATTGATGGAACAGAGTAATGGACTAAATATGAAAAGAAGTGTAGACAGAGTGAAGAATTAAGCATGATATTTAACTTTTAAGCCTAGATGACTAGGAGGATGATGGGGCCCTTGACAGTAATAAGGAAGGTAGGAAGAAAGGATTTGAGAGAAGAGATAATGAGTTCTATTTTTAACATTCTAGTTGAGTTTAAGAAGTTTATCCAGTTTCATATGTCCATTAGGCACCTGTATATTCAAGACTGAGGTCAAGAGAGAGAGATTAGGCCTATTTAAATAGATCTGAGAATAATGTATATAAAAATAATAATTGAATCCATAGGAGTAGATAAGATTACCAATCAAGAAAGTCTAGATCAGTGGTTCCCAAACTTTTTTGGCCTACCGCCCACTTTCCAGAAAAAATATTACTTAGTACCACCTGTCACATACTATCACCCCCAAATGCACCTATGGCCATCACTGCCCCCCCTTGATCGTTGCAGCACCCACCAATGGGCAATAGAGCCCACTTTGGGAATCACTAGTCTAGATGAAGAGAAGGGAGTCCAAAACTGAGCAATTCAGACAGATAGGCTTAGTGAGGATAACTTGTATGAAGATTTAGTAGAGAAAACTAAGAAAGTTGTCAGAAAGGTTGAAAGAAAATCAGTACAGAACAGTGTCCATAAAATTTAGGGAGAAGAGAATGTAGAGAAGGGAATGATCAATAGCCATGTTGGCTCCTCTTCTCCACAGCACTCGAGGACATTTTTTGCATTCCCCACCCTACTGTCCAGCCATCCAATGGGAGCAGTTCCTCCCTCCACTTTCTGGAGTAATGCAAGGGGTCCAAAGGCAGTTTGAAATTTCGCTTTGGACATGGGATCTAAAAAATATTCACCAACACTGATCTATAGAGTCAGAGGTCAATAAACAATTAGGATTGAGAAAAGGCTGTAAGTTTTGTATAATGAAAGGGTCATAGAAAACTTTCAAGGAGCAATTTCAGTTGAATTATGAGGTCAGAAGCCAAGCTACAGAGAATTGTAAAGAAAGTGGGAGGAAAGAAGGTGGAGGCATCAACTATAAACAACCTTTTCAAAGTCAGCCATGAATGGAAAATATATATATATATATATATATATA
>NW_025351714.1:0-9438 GCF_016433145.1 Gracilinanus agilis
GAGGGAAAGAGGGAAGGGGAGAGGAAGGAAGAAAGGAGGGAGGAAGGAATCAAGAAAGAAGTGAAAAAGGAAGGGAGGGAGGGAGGAAGAAAGGAAGGAGAGAGGAAGAAAGAAGGAAGGAAAGAAAGAATCATGAAAAAAGGGAAGGAAGAGTATTTTTCCCTGCCCCCTTCAACCTGCTTCCACCTGTCTCCACCACTCAAGGCTCTCCTCCCCCCCACCCCCCCCCATGAGAAGTCAGTCCTGACAATACACATCTCCCCATTCTGACATCTGGATGGCTGGTCCCCTGGGAGCTGGGTTTCTCTCACTCCCTTCCTCCCTCACTCCCATCTCACCCCACCTCCTGTCTCACAGCCAGGTCTCCTGGGGAGGGAAGGATTGCGATGATAGAAGAATTAGGAAAGAAACCTCCTGGGTCCCATGTGGCTCCTGTGGGCTTATTAAGTGCTGAGGATGCCTGAGGGTCCCTATCCCTGCTTGCATCTCCCAGGCAGGTCAGTAAGATGCTGAGTAGGTTGGAGTAGTAACAGACAGAATTCGCCATGGCAGTTTCACCTTTGCTTCCTGATATAGACACATTCTCCCCCCACTTCCCTAATCAGAAAGCGATCCTCAGTCCCAGGTGTCCCAGAGGGAATTTTTCCCCACTGCTGCTGGGTAGGGAAAGGCTCTCTGAGGAGGGGGCTGGAGAATCTGTTGACATGCTATAAGCTCTGATGAAGAGAAAATTGGGTCTTCTCCAGATTATGGCAAAACTCCAACTTCCAGGCTACCAGTGAGGGACTTGGGACTCTTTCCTGGGACTCAGATAGCTTTCCTTCTCCAGCTCCGCATCATCCTTCCTTGCACGCATTGTCAGATGTCATCATTATGGCATGCTTCCATTTGGAGGGCAAGGCAATACATTTTTTTTTCCAAGTGTGAGGACAAATTAGAGCTCAAACTTCAGACTATTGGGCAATTATAGATGCACAGCATAGCTAGAGAGTACAGCTTTGTTCAGTTTAAGAGACAAGATCTAGGTTCAAATCCAACCTCATATAATTTTTTTAAACCCTTTCTTTCTTAGAAATAACTCTTAGACAAAGGGCAAGGGCTAGGCAATCAGAATTAAGTGACTTGCCCAGGATCACACAGCTAGGATGTATCTGAGACTAGATTTGAACCCAGGTCCTCCTGACTCCAGGCCTGTCACTCTATTCATCATGCTACCTGTTCCTCAGATCCTTCTAAACTGTGATCCTGGATAAGCCACTTAACCTCCTTGGACCTCAGTTTCCTTATCTGTTAAATGACGGAGCTAGGCTAGTTGGCCTCTAAAGTACCTTCAAGACATTATAGATTATGGATCTATTCCTTTTACTAGCCACATAGCTTTTGGCTTAAGCCTCAGCTTTTTTTCTCTGTGAAATGAGAGAATTGAACTAAACAAGGTCCTTTTAAAACTCCACTTGTAAGTTTTTATTTTAAAATAAACTTCTATTGATATGTTTTATTTTTACGTTGTCTAAATTTCTTCTTCAAGCTCCCCCCTAATCCTTTTACTTTTAAAGTTTACAATCTATGATCAGAGGCAGTTAGGTGCCACTGAGCATAGAGCGCTGGTCTTGAGTTCAAATTTTGCCTTGAGCAAAGAGGCTAGGTGGACTGAGTGCCAGAGTTGGAGTCAGGAAGTCATGAGTTCAAATCTGGTCTCACATACTAGCTACATGGTCCTGGGCAAGACACTTATTCCTGTCTTCATCTGGAAAATGAGCTGAAGAAGGAAATGGCAATCCACTATGGTATCTTTGCCAAGAAAATCCGAAAACAGGTCCTGAAGAGTCAGGCATGACTGAAAGTGACGGACCAACAGCAATAATCCCAGGCAAGTCACTTAATCTCTCTAAACCAGTTTCCTTCTCTGTAACATGAGGATAATAATAGTACTTACTGCACAGGGTTGTTTTTGTGAGGACCAAATTATATGACCTGTATAAAATACTTTGCTTTAAAGTTCTATCACCTCCCGAAGACTCATGATGAAAAATGCTCTCCACCACCATAGAAAGAAATGACAGAGGAAGTCCGAATACAGATCAAAGCAAACCATTTTTCACTTTATTTTCTTCCTGAGTTTTTTCTTGTGTGTGCGATGAGTATCTTCTTTCCCGACGTGATGAATATGAAAATATGGATTGCATGAGATAGCATATCTATAACCTATATGAGATGACTTACAGTCCTGCAGGATCTGGAGGCAGAGAATTTGGATCACAAATTGTCAGAAAGCAAATGTTCAAATTTGTTTCTAGGAGCAGCTACAGAAGCTGGACAGAGTGCCAGCCTTGAAGTGAGAAGGACCTGGGTTCAAATGTGACCTCAGATACTTCCTAGCTGGGTGACCTTGGGCAAGTCACTTAACCCTAGTTGCCTAACCCTTGCCACTCTTCTGCCTTGGAACCAATACTTAGTACCAATTCTAAGACAAACAACAAGAGTTTAGGGACTTGTTTTTTAAATTATGTCTACATATAATTTTGGGGGAAATACAATAAAATATTACTGGAGAGACAAAGAGTAAAGTTCCATCTACATAAATGGCAGCTATTCTCCATGCCCAGATATCAGAGGGCTGTCAGCTTGGGTCTTTTTCTCAAGCTCCCTGCCACCCTGGCCCCAAAATATGTCTACATCCACTTGGTCTCCACCCTTGGTCAGGGCCGAGTATTTCTGAGTCCATTCCCTTCCTTACCTCTTTCTCAAGCTTGGATTGAGCTATTTACTGTGCAAGTCCTTCAGTTCTTGCTTCCCCAGCCTTTCTTTCTTTCTCTTTCCCACCCCAACCTCTAAAGAGACCCCTCCTCTCAAAGGTCTTCATGCTGCCTTATCCAGTGTCTCCAGCCCTGCTACTAAGCAAGGCTCTGCTCTTGGTCACTAACCCTATGTCCTGGGGTGGCCACAGGGCTGTGCTGGAGCCAGCTCTAGCCAGTTTGCCAAAGAGGATTATTAAATTTTCAGTGTGAGCATGTATGCCTCAGAAATCAGCAACCACTACAAACCAGGGCCTCATTGACTGTTTTTTTGATGATATAGTCTTAAGAAAGGGTTAATAACACAGATTAAACTTCAGAGTGTCTGCACATAATTTCCCCCCTCCCTTCTTCCCCCAGGGCCTCATTGTTAAACATTTACCAATACATCCCAGAATTACTCTATAAATTGAGCTCAGCTGCAGTGTAGTAGAAGGCTCAGAGAATGAAATCATCCCCAGACTGGAGCCTGGTGGCTGTAGGCTGATGATACTAATACTAATTCTAACACTAGTTCTAATAATAATTCATATTCTAAAATGAATACTAATAACTGGCAAGTCACTTAACCTTGTTGGCCTCAGTTTCCCTATCTGTAAAACAGGCTAGAGAAGGAAATGGTAAGCCCCTCCAGTATCTCTGCCAAGAAAACCCCAAATGGGGTTATGAAGAATCAGATACAACTGAAACAAATGAACAAGAAGAGCCAGATACACTCCTAAGCACCGGAAGAGATAAAAGACACTCAGATAGCACAAGTAGAAGAGCCAGGATTCAAACCCAGGTCTCTGATTGCAAGATCACCACGCTGCATTAAAACAAATATCTCAGGGGTATCTATGTCACCAGGCAAAACAAATTCCCACATCTACTATGCCCCAAAATGCAGTCTCTTTCTGCATTTTTTTAAACCCTTAACTTCTGTTGTATTGGCTCCTAGGTGGAAGAGTGGTAAGGGTGGGCAATGGGGGTCAAGTGACTTGCCTAGGGTCACACAGCTGGGAAGTGTCTGAGGCCAAATTTGAACCTAGGACCTCCCGCCTCTAGGCCTGACTCTCAATCCACTGAGCTACCCAGCTGCCCCTCTTTCTACATTTTAAGTTCATCATCTCTCCATCGAGAAGCTTCATTTTCATTCTTTTGGAATCCTGGTTTATTGTCGTGTTGATCACACTTCATAGTTGTCTTTTTTTCTTTTTCTTTTTTTGTAAATAATAAATTTATTTTAAAGGAAAAACTATATTTTACACAAATTTTCCTTGCCATTGTTGTGACACAGCATGTTTTTAAAATAGAATAGGTTTTGTTATAAGTTTATGTAAGTTATAGTTTTTTTCACAAGGTGAAAGATCAGGTGGGTTTGGGGATGGTGTAAGATGTTATTTATATAGGCCAGTATCAGAAGATTAAATCTAGTTCTGGGAAGGCCACCCAAACACAGTCTGACAAAGTCAGACTCTGAGATGACACACAAACACCCACTTAGCTGGCATATGAGAAGATGTTTAATAAATAAGGGAAAGGGAAAAGGTAATTGGATAAACTAACACTAAAGGTTTCTACCCAAAGCCCAAGATCTACAGGTCCTGATGTCAGGAGTCTTCGTGGCTTTCCCTACACTGAGCTCACCTATCAAGACCCTACTGTAAATATCCTGCCTATCACAAAACAACCCCCCTCCCCTTTGTTGGTAAAGAAGTTAGTTAAGCAGCTAGGCAGGACAGGGCCCAGGGATTGGTTTCAATCCAACAGGATCCCAACCAGAGTCTCACAGACTTGACTTGAGATGACTCAGCTGTACAGGTTCACACAGGAAGCTCACAAGATGGTTCACTCAGGTAACAGGGAAACAGGTCAGGTGGAGAAGTCCAGATATATCGAAATCAGTGAAGGCAGGCAATCCAGTCCTCTCTTCAGATCAAGAGAGAATAAATCCTCCAGCCTAAGCTAACCGACTCCCCTCAGTAGAATTCTAGAATTCCTTACTCCTGCTTTGCCATGGCTCTGCATCCTCTGCCCACATTTTACTTACAACAGTTTCTATCATGGATGTAAAATACTCTAACTTTCTTACTAGAGCATAATTTTTCAAGACATAGTTGTTTTCTCTATAGTGTTGTCATTGGATAAATTGTTCTAAATCCCTTCACTTTGCTCTGCATCTGTTCATAAAGGTCTTTCCAATTTCCTCTGGAATTGTCTATTTTGCCATTTCTTATACCACAGTAATATTCTATTACATTCATTAGCCATAATCTGTATAGTCATTCCCCAATAAGAGGACACTCCATGACTTTCCATTTCTTGGTTACCATGAAAAGAGCTGCTATAAATATTTTTGTATACAGAGATCCTTTTCCTCTTTGCTTTTGGAGCAGGAGGGAGCTGTATATAACCCATACATGTGGTATAGGTGGGTCAAAGTACATGCACAGTTTGGTAACTTTCTGGACATAGTATCAAATTGCTTTTTAGAAAAGCTACTCTTCCTTCCGTCTTTCCTTCCTTCTTTCCTTCTTTTCTTCCTCCCTCCCTCTTTCTTTCCTTCCTTATTTTTCCCTTCCTTCCTTCTTCTCTTCCTCCCTTCCTCCCTTTCTTTCTTGGATCTGCCCATGTCTCTCACATCTGAAGTATAGCAGTCATTCATTCATAAGCTCCATGCTACTGCTGATTGACATAGATGCTTTGACCAACTCTTTTTTCCATCATAGACCTGTTCACCCTCCTGGGCAGCCTGCTCCCAGGGGCTCACCACTTCGTTGCCATTCAGTGCAGACACATGATTGACTTTGGCCCTACTCTGGCTCAGAATTTCAGAGCTCAGTCAATCTGTCTTTCTCTGCTGGCAAGAATTACACATATGTGCCACCATGACCAGCCTTTCCATATGACTTGATTGATGTATTTATTTAATTAAGCCCTTACCTTCTGTCTTAGTAATAACTCTTAGGAGAGAAAGGGCTAGGCAAATGGAGTTAAGTGACTTGTCTAGGAGTAATCCAGGCTTACACAACTAAGAAGTGTCTGAGGCCATATTTGAACCCCAGGTCTGGTGCTCTATCCACTGAACCACCTAGCTGCCTAAATAAATACAAGAGTTCTTAACCTGGGGTCCGTGATTTTGTTTTATATATAGATATAGATATAGATAATGATTTAAGTCTAATTGCTTTCCCCTTGTAATTTTATAGATTTTATTTTATGCATCTAATAATAATATTCTGAGAGCTGGTTTCATCAGACTGCCAAAGTAGTCCTTGGCACAAGGAAGATTAACCCCTGCTTTAAGATTATACATTGAAGAGGGGGCAGCTGGGTGGCTCAGTGGATTGAGAGCCAGGCCTAGAGATGGGAGGTCCTGGGTTCAAATCTAGCCTCAGACACTTCCCAGCAGTGTGACCCTGGGCAAGTCACTTGACCCCCATTGCCTAGTCCTTACCATTCTTCTGCCTTGGAGCCAATACACAGTATTGACTCCAAGACATAAGGTAAGGGTTTAAAAAAAGATTATAGATTGAAGAGTAATTTCAACACCATATTGGTGCAGGGTTTCCTCATTTGACATTTCTTATACCAAAGAAAATCACAGATCAACTGGCATGTGCTAAAAAGAAGGCTCCAAGGCTTGTGTAGATGAACAAACAAAAAGTATTTAAGGGTTAATTATAGGTCCAGCACTCAGTTGAATGTTGTTAGCTATTATTAGTAGTATCTCTACTTTATTTTTAGATAAAATTATTTATATACTTTTATATGTATATATGTGTTTATACATTTTAGTTATGTTGGATTCTTTGTGATCCCTTTTGGGGTTTTCTTGGGGAAGATACTGGAGTGGTTTGCAATTTTCTTCTCCAGCTCATTTTACAGATGAAGAAACTGAGGCTAGACAATGGGGGAAGGGGAATTAAGTGACTTGCCCAAGGTCACACAGATATTAAATATATGAGTTTGGATTTGAACTCAGGTCTTCCAGATTCCAGATGCTCTATCCATTGTGCTGCCCCAACATGAGGAATACAAAACATAAAAGTGAGACAGTTCCTGCCTTCAAAGAACTTACATTCTTTTTTTTTTTGGATGCAAGGGATTTATTTTTTTAATGTTTTAATTTTCAATTAATTAATTAAGAACATTTTTCCATGGTTACAGGGTTCACATTCTATCCCTCCCCTACCCCACCCCCTCCCACAGTCAACACACAATTCCACTGGGTTTTACATGTGTCATTGATCAAGACCTATTAAGGAACTTACATTCTAATGGAAGAAGACTGCACAGGTAGGGGAGTGGTGGCCTGGGAAGAGAGAGTTTGGGTACCTGGGGAGTCATTGAGATGATGAATTAATCCAGAGGGCAGCCCACTGATACACCCGTTCCAGAAGCAATAATAATAGTAATGGTAGACAATAATACACAGGAGGCATATTTCAAATCTTGCCCTGAGTCCGTCCTATATCTTATCTTGGTTCTGCCTGGAAATTGGAGAATCTAGATTTCTGTCCTGGATACTGAGGTTGACCCTATGATTTTGTAAAAGTCCCTAGATCTCCCTAGGCCTCTAGTTCTCCATCTATAAAATGGAGATTATAACTTTGGTCCCACAGGAATAGAGAGAATGAAGTGAGACCTCTGGGAAAAGGAGATGCTCTAAATTTAAATCCAAGTCAATACTAAAAGCATCTTTAACAGTCATCAGGGACCAAGAAGTCAGCTTGACTTTGCTGAGGCCAAGGCTGGTGAGTAGCGGAGTGGTCTCCCTTTGAGCTTTGTCTCGGGTTTCTTTCTCCAGATGCATCCTCTTGATCAACTTGATGGCTTGATGGGAACTCCTCCTTCCTGATACTTGGACTGCAAAGGTGGAGGCTGATGGACACAAGAAAAAGTGGGTTGTAACACCAAGTCAGGTGGCAGAGAAACACACAACCCAAGATGGGGGAGACAGGGCAAGACTGGGAGAGTCGACTAGAATCCAGTAAAAGGAATGGTCCCAAGCCAAATAATGATGGCTGGGATACTGAGTCCACCATCAAGGCCTGAAGAGTCAAGGAGCCCGGGGTCCTGGCAGGGCATTAAGACAAAAGCCAAAGAACCAGTCTGAAGAGCAGGAAGGAGGTACCAAAGGTAAGCCATCCAGAATGAAAAATTAAGGAACTCTTTCCTCAGACAAGAAATCTCCTATATTAATTAAATTTTTAAAAATGAAAAATAGCTGATATTCATAAAGAACTTTAAGGTTTGCAGAGGGATTTACATACATTATGTTGTTTGATCTTCATCTGTAGTCCTATCTAGCTTTAGATCCCATGACAATTATCCCTTAGAGAGGTTCTGAGAAGATGGCAGCTTAGACGGAGTGAATCTTAAGACCTCTGCACCCTTACACACCATGAGATAGAAAACAATGCGCTTTGAGAAGAAAGAGGACCAAATCTAATAAAGGAACAGAGCAGGGGGAACCCTACTGCAGCACAACTAAAGAGGTACACCAAGGAAAAGGCTTTGATTCTTAAACTGTTGGGTTCTGAGGGCATAGAAGGGGAATCCCAGGACGTCTCCCCCACGTGCTGTGCCGAGTCTCCAGTGCCCTAGGAAATCTCAGGGCCAGTGGGCCTTGCTGGCACCGGACTCAGGGAGTTAAACACAGGCACTGGAAAGGTGACTGGAGGAGAAAACCAAAGAAACACAGCAAAAATGCCCAGAAGATGGTGGCTTAGAGAGAGCCAAACCCCAGATGGCAGACAGTTTAGCTTCCTCATACTGAGATAGAGAACGCAGGGCTTTAAGAGGAAAGAAAACCAGATCAAACACAGCAGACAGTGCAGGGGGACCCCACTGCTAAAATGCTCCTTCTTGTCCTCTCACATTTTTGGGGGTTTTGTTTGTTTGTTTGTTTTTCCCTCTTCTCCAGGTTTTAGCCTCAGGGCAGATTAAGCAGTAAAATTAATCCAATCAATACAGGATTAATCCCAACAATTGGACAGACAAGAAGTCTTCAGCGGGCAGAGGAAGTAACTACAAACCTCCATTGCCAGCTGAAAGAAGATCTTTCATCAAAGATCATTAAATACATCTGCTCAAGCTAGCAGAACAAGGAAGGAAAAAATATGAGTAAGCAACAGAAAAGGGGAAAAGAAATGACATTTGACGGCTTCTTTCAAGGAAGTGAAAAGAGAGCAAATGAAATAGAAATAGAAGAAGAGGAAGTAGTTCCAGCGAACTGGACACAGGCTTTGGAAGATCTCAAAATTCAATTAACTCAAGAACTTCAGGAACTCAAAAAGCAATCAAGAGAGGCAACAGAGGCTGAAGACAATTTGAAAAAGGAAATACATGAACTAAAACAAGAAAACAAAATCTTAAAAGCCAGAATTGGCCAAGTTGAAAATGAAGCAAAGAAAGCAAAAGATGATCTACAAAGAAAATCAGATCAGAAGGAGAAGGATGACTAAAAATCCAGGGATGAAATTCAGTCTTTAAAAAACAGAACTCGACAACTAGAAGCAAATGACTTCACAAGGCAGCAAGAATATATTAAACAAAATTTTAAACAATGAAAAATTTGAGGAGAATATGAAACACCTCATTGATTCAACCAAAGATCTGGAGAACAGAGCTAGAAGAGATAACTTAAGAATTATTG
>NW_025351715.1:0-1411 GCF_016433145.1 Gracilinanus agilis
GTCTAATATATTTATAAACATATAAATATATCATATTTATAAAAATATAAAAATAAAAAACACAAATATAACAGTTATAACAGAACAGGAATGGATTAAATTTCCCCAAACCAAAAGAAAGTGAATGGAAAAATGGGAGGGGAATCTACTGAATACAAGGAAAATATTTAAAATATACATACCAACACAAAGTTAAAGTTAATGTCTGAGCAAAATCTATTATCCTTCAGACAATTCCAAGCAAGAGGAAATTGTAGTCATCAATAACCCAAAAGATAAGATAATAAAAAAGAGAGAGGTGGATAATAGCAAGAGAACGAACCAAGGGAACTTCATTATGCTTGAGGTCACCATGGACAAGGAAACATTAATATTATTTAGATGTTCAATAATATTATTAGATTTTTTTGATGTTTTGATCAGTTTGGCTGATCTTTTTTCTCTTCTTCCTCTTTTTCTTTAAAAAAATCTTATAAAAGATGACTGTCCGATAGGGTTGGGAAAAAAAGGGGGGAAATGTAGGTGATGTAAAAACAAAATATCTCAATATAATTTATTTTTAAATATATATGCCACAGATGGCATAATCTCTAAATTATTAAAGCAAAAGCTAGCTAAATTGCAACAAGACATTGGTGGTTCAGGGGACTGAGAGCCAGACCTAGAAATGGAAGATCATGGGGTCAAATCTGGCTTCCCAGCTGGGTGACCCTGGGGAAGTCATTTGAGCCCTTTTGTCTAGCCCTGACTGCTCTTCTGACTTGGAGCCAATACATAGTATCAGTTCTAAGACAGAAAATAAGATTGTTTGTTTTTAATTTATGTATGGGGACAGCTAGATGGCTCAGTGGATGGAAGTCACTTAACCCCCGTTGCCTAGCCTTTACCCATCTTCTGCCTTGGAACAGTACAGAATATTGATCCCAAGACAGAAGGTGAGGGTTTAAAAAAAGATTTTATAGTTGATTCTGGCGATGATAGGGAAACACTGGAGTTTATTGAGTAGGAGGCAACATGGACAGACCTAAGCTTTAGGGAGATCAGCGTGGTATCTGAGTGGAAGATGGACTTGAGTAGGGAGATATTCGTGGCAGGGAGATGGCGGAAAGCTATTGCACCATAAGTGAGGTGATGGGGACTGCACTGGGGTGGCAGAGAAGGGATGTACATATATAGTAAAATTAACATTTTGGATGATGAGAGATTGGAGGTCAGGAAGGAATGCATTCTTTTTTTTTTTTTTAAACCCTTGTACTTCGGTGTATTGTCTCATAGGTGGAAGAGTGGTAAGGGTGGGCAATGGGGGCCAAGTGACTTGCCCAGGGTCACACAGCTGGGAAGTGGCTGAGGCCGGGTTTGAACCCAGGACCTCCTGTCTCTAGGCCTGACTCTCACTCCACTGAGCTACCCA
>NW_025351716.1:0-1158 GCF_016433145.1 Gracilinanus agilis
TATATATATGTATATATATATTTTACTAAACTTAACCCATGCAAAAATTCCCCTTTTATACTCTCTTTTGGACAATTTCCTTCTCTTATCAATTTGAAGAGTTAGAATTTTTCATACTCACATATGTGCTACATACTGTGCAGAATACAAAAGAAAGGGCAGTCCCTATCTTGGAAAAACTTAAAGCTTAGTTAGGGAAAAAATGTACATAAGTATATCCATACATATGTGAAATCATGAAGTATACCTGAGAGTATATGGTTAAGTTCTAGAAGTTTTGATATAGACTCTGAGAGCTACAGGAATTCAGAGATTGAAAGATCCTTTTAGGATGTATTTTTCAAGGGGAATTTCAAGGAAAGATGGAGTTTAAGTAGGAGACTTGAAGGAAATATAGGATCTAGCTTGACAAAAAGAAGAGGGAAATGTATCCAGGTAAGACAGTAAAAGCAGGGTCAGGGATGGCAAGCATACTTCTTAGCTAAGTGGTGCACTGGATAGAGTGCTGGGTTTGGAATCAGGAAGCCTCAAGTTCAAATGTGGCCTCAGTCACTTACTAGTTGTGTGACCCTCGACTAAGCACTTAAACACTCTGTTTGCCTTAGTTTTCTCATCTGTAAAATGAGGATAACAGTAGTAGTTTATACCCAAGATTGTTGTCTATAATTGTTTATACCCAAGATTGTTTTGAGGATCAAATGAGATAACATTTGTAAAGTATTTAGTACAGTGTCTAGCATATATTTAAATGCTGGATAAATGTTAGGTATTATTAGTGTGGCTTACTAAAGCTCTCTAAAGCAATGTATGACATGAATAGTCAAATTTCAATTATTTAGAGTTTTATCAGTGCTTGACAAGGACTGTTCCTTCCAGTTGTTAATATGTGGTTGAACTCCACTATTAACCAGTTAATTTAAAAGAGGGAAGATGAGATAAAGAAAGTAGGTAAAACAAATCTATTTTGCTGTTCCTTAGCTCTAACATTCCATGAATGATAGGGTAGGGAAAGGAGATAAAATCAAAGACAAAAATGAAATTTGGAATTATTGTAGTTTTCATTTATCCACGCTTCACTATTACAAGTTAACAATAGTAGGATATATATATATATGTATATATATATATATATATACATATACACATATACACACACAC
>NW_025351717.1:0-1020 GCF_016433145.1 Gracilinanus agilis
TTTTTCTTATTGTTATCTTCTTCCCCCCTAGTTTTGTATATATTTATTCATACACACATACATACATACATATATATTTATATATCTCTTGACATTTCATCCTATACAGTTAGTCCCTGTTCCCTCTATGTAAACTTCTTCCAGTTACCCTGTTGGTAATAATAATTTTTAATATGTGCCAATACCTTCTTTTCTTCTTGAGATATAAATTGATTGAATTTGTTGTGTCCCTTAAAGAAAAGAATTTTTTTTCTCCTCCCCCCATTCTCTTAATTACCTTATGTTGATTCTCTTGAGTTCTGGGTTTGGGCAGCAAACTCTCTGTTTAAGTCCAGTTTTTTTCTTGATGAATGTTTGGAAGTCCTTAATTTTATTGAATGACCATACTTTCCCCTGCAATAATATAGTTAGTCTTGCTGGTTAGTTGATTCTTGGTTGTAGCCCCAGTTCTCTTGCTTTCCGGAATATTGTGTTCTGTGCCTTCAATGTAGATGCAGCCAGATCCTGTGTTATCCTAACTGTGGTTCCCTGATATCTGAATGACTTCTTTTTAGCAGCTTGTAATATTTTTTCCTTGGTCTGGTAGTTTTTGAATTTGGCTATAACATTCTCAGAAGTTGTCAGTTGTAGGAGGTGATCTGTGGATCCTGTCAATTTCCACTTTTCCTTCTTGTTCAAGAATTTCTGGGCAATTTTCTCTGATAATTTCTTGTAAAATGCTATCTAACTTTTTCTTTTATCATGATGTTCTTGTAAACCAATAATTCTTAAGTTATCTCTTCTAGCTCTGTTCTCCAGATCTTTGGTTGAATCAATGAGGTGTTTCATATTCTCCTCAAATTTTTCATGTTTTTTATTTTGTTTAATATATTCTTGCTGCCTTGTGAAGTCATTTTCTTCTAGTTGTTGAGTTCTGTTTTTTAAAGACTGAATTTCATCCCTGGCTTTTTGGTCATCCTTCTCTTTCTGTTCCGATTTTCTTTGTAGATCATCTTTTGCCTTCTTTTCTTCATTTTCAAG
>NW_025351718.1:0-2057 GCF_016433145.1 Gracilinanus agilis
CTCTCTCTCTCTCTCTCTCTCTCTCTGTCTTTGTGTATGTCTCTTTCTCTCTCTCTTTCTACCTCCCACCCCACCACTATCTCTCCTGCTTTGTTTTGTTTCAGTTTGTCTTTCTGCCTCTCTCTTGTGTCTTTCAGGGTCTCTATCCCTGTCTCTCTATCTTTTGTCATCCTCCACACATCTATTTCTTTCTGTCTCTATCTCTTTATCTGATTCTATGATATGTGCGTATATATGTATGTATTTATAGCTATATTATGAGCTTCATTTTCCCACAATGCTTGTGGCAGAAAGAAACCATCAGTCCTAGAGAAATGGGAGCATCTCCTGTTCTTTGAGTTGCTTTGCTTCCCAGACCTTCATGTCTTCACAGCATCACTTGTCCATATCTGCTCTCTATGGCTTCCTGCTTCATGATATTCCCTCAGACTTTTAAAACCCAGTATGTTAAGGGGTTTCAGTGGTAAAATAGAAGCAGCAATAACTTTGGAGTTAAAAGACCTGAACTCAAATCCTGCCTCTGCCATTCTCTATGTCACTAGGAGCAAATCAATTAGCTTCTCTAGACCTCACTTTCTCTGTCAATACAATGAGAATATTGAATCACATTACCTCTAAGATTCCTTTCTGCTTTAAATCTACAACTCTATTTCTTGATCCTAAACTGAAAACATACAAGTACACTTATGTAATGAGAATCCTCAATGGGTGATGGGAAGTGCAATTCAAAGATTCCTACAATGATAGAGCTCTCTCAGCCCAGAAGGCATTGTTGGAACCAGGAGTCTATAGACAATGTCTTCGATATCTATAATCTCAGTTTCCCCTTTTGTATGATTATTTTGCGACAACTAGGTGGTACAGTGGATATAGTCCTGGCACTGGAATAAGGAGACCCCAAGTTCAAATCTAGTCTCAGACACTTACTAGCTGTGTAACTTTTGGCAAATCATCCTGTTTGCCTTACTTTCCTCATCTGTAAAATGAGTTGGAAAAGGAAATGGCAAACCATTCCTGTATACTTCCCAAGAAAACCCCAAATGGGGTCACAAAGAATTGGACACAACTAATCAAGTAAATGATGAGGAAAATGATTATTTTACTGAATGAGAGACAGAAAATTCAATTAAACCTTAAATATTAGGTGGGAAGGAACTTGCAATAAGAACCACATATGGACTTGGGAAAAAAATATGCATGTTCTAGGGAGGCTTAGATCTTACCTTCCCTCTATCCCCATTGGTTTGTCATTTCTCTTTTTCTGCCAGCCTGCTCTCTGATTCCATCCTTTCTCTTTAACCATGAGGCTTGTGCCCCCTTTTTTATGCTCATGAGGAGCAGTAAGAGAAAGGGACAGTGCTGGTAGAAGTAATAGAGAAATGGAGGATAATTGCCATTCTAGATCTGACCATTTTATCTGCCAACTTGGAGCATTGACCATTGAGCATTTACCTAGGCTTACTTGTTTTACATGAGGAGAGATACCACCAACCACAACCAATTTGAGTTCAATTCTGGCCTCAGTTATACTTATTTGCTGCTAACCTTGGCCTGCTCATTTCACCTTTATCTGTTTCCTTATATGTAAAATGGAGATAATAATAGCACTTAACTCACAGGATTCTTATGAGTATCTAATGAAATAATATTAAAAAGTATTTAATATGATATTTGCTGTAGTCACTTTAATATATGTTTTCTCTCTCCCTTCCTTCCTTCCTCCCTCTCTCCCTCCCTACCTTCCTTCCTTCCTCCCTTCCTTCTCCATGTTATGGATAACATCAAGTGTGAGTAACACAGGGATCCAAGAGAGATCAGAAGGTCAGATTTAGTTTTAAATCTCACCCAGACCAAACCATTAGCCCTAGAAGAGGGTCTCCCTGAAGAACCTTAGACCAGAAGCTACCTCAAAGAAAGAGATTTTAAAAAGAATTAAATATAAAGAGAGAAAAGGAGGGAGGGAAGGAGGAAGGAAGGAAGGGAGAAAAAAGAAGGGAAAGAAAGAAAGAAAATAGAAAAGAAAGAGAGAGAGAAAGAAAGAAAGAGAGAGAGAGAGA
>NW_025351719.1:0-5214 GCF_016433145.1 Gracilinanus agilis
ATGCCAAAAAGAACCAATGGATTTAGGATTTTTTTAGCTTTATTAGGAGAAAAACATATCAAAGAAAGGATGGGATTTTTGCTTAAGGTGAATGAGATGAAGATAACTGACTAAAGAGAAAGCTAAATTAATTCATATTATGCTTCTATTTTCTCTGCCAAAGAGAATGGCCCGTATTGGAAGTGACATGACAAAAATGATTATGAGGGAGCAAATATTGGAGATAAGTAAGGAGAGAATACAAGAGTACCTAAATGCCCAGAAGGCAACAAGGTGGCTCCACGAATAGTTCTTAGAGTCAGGAAAATCTGAATTCAAATACTATTTGGCATTCTCTAGCTAAGTGACCCTGAGCAAATCATTGGACCACTTTGTACCTCAATTCTTCATATGTAAAATAGGGATAACAGTGAATCTTAAAGTACTATATTTCGCTATTTGTTACTATTATTATTAGATTAATGAATTCAAATTGCTTAACCCAGATGAACTTGGGTCCTGAAAAAACTGGGAGATGTGACTGCTAAATCACTATCAGGAACATTTGAAAGAACATGGTGAATAGAAGAGAAGCAAGGGAAATGTCCTGATTTTCAAAAAAGAGAACAGAATCTACAAACTATAGGCCAGTGAGCTTGACTTCTGTTTCTGGGAAAATTCTAAAATGGATCATTAAGAAATGGCTGGGATGTGGAAAAAAGGGGACACTAATATACTCTTGGTGAAACTGTGAACTGATTCAACCATTTTAGAGAACAATTTGGAATTATGCCCAGAGAGTTATAAAACTGTGTATACCCTAAAACCCAGCAATGTCACTATTGGGACTCTCCCAAGGAGATTAGGGGAAAAGGAAAAGAACCTATACATTCCAAAATATTTATAGCAGCTCTTTGTTGTGACAAAAATCTAGAAATAAGGGGATGTCAAATCAGTTGTTCAATGGCTGAACAAATTGTGATGGAATAATAACTGTACCACAAGAAAATGATGAGCAGCAAAAAAACTTGGAAAGAGCTACATGAAATTATGAAGAATTGAGAACCAAGATAACAATATATATAGCAACAAAATTAATATTTGAAGAATAAATTGTGAATGTCCACCTCCAGAGAATTGATAAACAGGAACACAAAAAACAACTTATATATAGAATTTTTTTGTTGGGTGATTAACTCTATGATTCAGGAAAAGAAAGGTAGGTGATACACCTCAGAATTTTAATATAACCAACAACATAAATTGATAAAAATTTTCAAAAATGTAAAAAAGATTGGGGAATATTTAGAAAGGAAGGCAATTACACAGAGCTGGAGTTGACTTCATAAACTACAAATTATTTCAGACTAATCTCATTTCCTTTTTTGACAGGATTATTAAACTCATAGATGAGTAGTAGAATTATTCACCAAGAAGCTTGTCATCACAAATTGCATCAGCTTTGGTATTTACACTCTTTCAGTTGTTTCTGCCTCTCTGATTGGAGGTATGGAATGGTGCAAAAACCTCCATTCCGAGCCCCCATTTGAAGAAGACTCATAAGCCCAGACAACTCTTTATTTCTCGTCAGCTGCATTGTTTGGATTTGAGGATTCCATCATCATACTGGATACTTTCTCCCCTCCACTCCCTTTTCTACTTCCTTTTGTGTAGGCTCCCCCCTTTAGATTTTAAGGTCTTTGAGGGTCAGGGCTTTCTTTTTCTTATTTGTATCCCTTGGGTTTGGGCCAATGTCCATTATCCAGTAAGTACTTAATACATGTTTATTTTATTGCATGGTTTACCTAGATTTTAGCAAGGTTTTTGAGAAGATATCTTCCACTTTTCTTATGTAGAAGATGGAGATATGGAGTAGATGATACATGGATTCAGAACTGGTTAGACGGCAGAACTCAAAGAGATTTAAGTGGTTCTTGTCAGTGTGGCAGGTGGTTTCCAATAGAATATTTAGGGAGCTCATGTTTGGCTCTGTACTGTTTAAAATTCTTTCAGTAACTTGGATAAGGGAATAGATTGTAAACTAATCAAATTTGCAAATGACACAAAGCTGGAAAGGATGACTAATACACTGAACATTTGTCAGGATTCAAGAAGATCTTGACAAGTTAGAGTATTTAGCTGAATCTAATACAAAATTCAAAAGGGATAAATGGCTTACAAAACCTTACATTTGATGGCAATCACGATTAGTGTTAAGCATGATATGGTAGCCAAAAATGCTGATGTGATCCTGAGCTGTACTAAGACAGACATTGCTTCCAGGAATAAGAAAATTATAATAGCACTTTTGTTGTTTGTCCCTTATTTTCTAAGAGAATCAAAATCACAAAAAAAAATCTTCACTTGCAATTTAATCAGATTTTAAGTGAAGCTGACTTGCATAAAGTCCTCAGCTTCATAGTCTTCAGTCTATATTAAAGTCCAATGGCAAGACAAAGTCAGGATGACTGGCAATGGCCTGGGAGGCAGTAGATGACCATGACATCGTCAATGTCTAGCTAAACCCTGTAAGCACTTCACAGTGCCTGCTCCAGCTGTCTTTGTTTGTCCATTCCTCCTAGGGAAGTATTCACATGCTTGAGATAGACATTCCCCTAATTCACCCATGGGTTGAGGCCTGTTGGTTACTCTCAACCTGGTCTAGCTCATCTGCTGAGATGGCTTTACCAGTGTAGCCATTGTCCATGCTACAGCTTCTTGGAGCCACAGGTAATAGTTGAAAGGTGGACACCGAAGATGGATAAGCATCCCTGAAAATGACTTGGCAAATCCTTACACCAGAAAGCCTAGTTCTCCCTGAATACCCCATACACCATAATATTTATAATATTACTCTAAAGAGTTGATAAATTGAAAAGTTTATGCCCTAAGAGGATTGGTTGAAGGAACTGGCAATGTTTAGTTTAGAAAAGATAAATATTCAGGGTAGACATGACTGACATTTAGAAATATTTAAGGGGCTGTCAGGTAAAAGAGAGATTAGAATTGTTTTGTTTTGTCAGAGAGGACAAAACAAAGAATAATAGGTGAATGGTGGAAAGAGACAAATTCAGATTAGATGTAAAAAAAAAAACCACTTTCTAACAATTAAATGAATACAAAAGCCTAGTGAGTCACCTAAAACTCCACCTTTCCATAAAAGTCTTCAAAAAGAATCTGGATACCACTTGTGTGGTATGTTATAACGGAGACCCTTTTGTTTTTGGGTTGGACTAGAAAGCTCTCAAAGTTCCTTCCAAACCTCAAATTCTGTTAACTCTTAACACATTCTAGGCATGGGGACAGATTGCATGAATGTAGTAATAGAGGAGGACAAGGAAAGATTAAGGAATAATTCATTTTGTTCTACATATAATGTGTGAAGGGAGTAGCACAGCATAAAGCTGAGAAGGTATGTTGAAGGTAGATGTGCAGTTCCATAATAGGACACTAAGCAATGTGCATTTTTTTTTTGTTAGAAGCATATTTACAGTCCCTTACAACTCTAAATTTTATGATCTTAAGGTTTTGGGGTAGGGGAGTGAAATGGATAGATCAGGAGATTAGGAAGATTCATATGGCAGCTCTGTGGATCTGAAGGATCTGACAAGATAGATATCAGTTGGAGGGTCATTGCAACTGTCCAAGTGAGAATTGGGCAACTAAGTGAATGTGGGAAATGAGACAAGAAAGCAGTATGGCATAGTAGAATGAATGGAAGATTTTAATTTTCCCCTGGCTTTGGACAAGTCACTTAGCCTTTTGGCCTTCCGTTGTTTTTGTTTGTTTTTTAATAAAACAAGATTCGAACTATAAAACTTCTTAGGTCCCTTGGTGCCATTAAGAGAAATATGGAATTTGGGAAGGTTAGATTTAGGGAAAAGATTAGTTTAATCTAATACAAGCTGAATTTGAAGGACAAGTGAGCTGTTCAGGTAGGTGATGTCCATAAGGGCTTTAAGAAAGTCATTGGGGAGACTTATATGCTTCTCTTACCCTGGCCTTTAACCCTATTCTGTTTGCATCATATGCCCATTACTCTTAAATTTCTTCTGCATTAGCATTAGAGGTGGTAAAAATAATTGTTAATTTTGAACTTTACATATATTTTCATTTGTTCCTTACAACAGTCCTTTGAGGTAGGTATCTATCACTCCTATTGTTATCCACATTTTAAACAGGCTTACAGCAAGTAATTTTCAGTCAATTGTCAGAGGTAGAATTTGAACCCACTTCTTTCCTGAATTCGATTTTAATAGCTGTATGTGAACCTCTAATTTTATAAAGTAAATATGCCATAAAGATATACCCCTTGAAGGTACTTAGCTGTTCTTGAAATTAAAACAAATTGAGGGCTTTTTATTGCAAAACTGCAAGTGAATGTTTTTCATGGAAACAAGAGAACTCAATAAGACCCAGGAATATGAAATCTTACTTGTCTGATGCAATCCTCTTAAAGCACACTTAACCTTTACCTCTATAGTCAAAGTCAAAAGAAAAAATTAAGGACGCTGCTGGAGGCCCATTTTAAGAATAATGCCCTAAAACAGATCTCCACAGTTGGGAGTGTACAATAGACCAGATTTTATTCAAATTAGGGAAGCTCAAGTGTTTTAGTCCATCTGCTGACAATGGTTCCTTGTAAAAATCCAAACCCGTGGAGGATCAGAATTTAGGAATGCAACTGTATGAAGGAAGAGGCCCTCTTTCAGGGAACTGTGGACTTCACAGGCGAAAGCTTGACGCCACGGGTTGCATCTTAAATGATTCATTTGAGCAGTTCGGTCATTGCGCCAAAGAACCATTGGGGGTGGAGGGTGGGGGTAGCGGGTTAGTCATGGGCAACAATTCTCAACAGTTTTTATTTAACCCGCTTTTTCCCCTCATAAAATCGTGGCTGGCACCGCCCCCGCCCAACAACAAAGTCCTCTCTTTCCCGGCTCCACAAGCCACCGCCGTTGTTTTTGGCCGACTCCCTCAGCCTTCCCCTTCCGCTCTTAAGGGAGGGGGCAGGAGAACGCGTCCGTTCACCCCAAGGCCGAGACCCGGCACGAAAAGCCTCGCCCCTGCCCACCAGCTCACGCAGGACGTGTGGGCGCCAGGATAGGACGAACCCTTGGCTCCAGTCAGGGACGTTAGGAGGCTCAAAGGCTGCGGAAGGCGTCAGGGGTAGCAACTGGCGTCAGCTGCACGCTCAGGGCCTAGGTAACGTGCTTGTCCCGCCCCCACCCCCAC
>NW_025351720.1:0-4316 GCF_016433145.1 Gracilinanus agilis
GAGAGAGAGAGAGAGAGAGAGAGAGAGAGAAGGCTTAAGCTCAGTTCTATGGGCAGTGGAGAGATAAGAGCCAGAGCCTTGGAGGTGGGGGAAGGGGAATATACAGGGTTATGATTGTTCATCTCTTCTGGCGCTTGATCAGCCTGAAAGGCTGTGATCAGGACTTTAAGCACTCTTTGAATTAGGAAGCATTTTCGAAATTGCCTTCTAAGAACTACAACATTAATCCCAGTTGAGAGAGAAAGAAAGAGAGAGAGGAAGAGAGAGCAAGCAAGGATGACTGGTTCCCTTGTGGATTTGAGTCATTAGATTTGCATAATAGAAAGTCTGTTAGAATCCTAGAATGTTGGAGGTGGCAGGGATTTTAGAGCATGTTTTAGAGAATATTCAGGTTGGGGGTGGTTAGAACACAGAAAGTTAAAGCTGGAAATGATGTTAGAGCATAAGACATAGAATTTGAATGCTGAAGCAGGGAAAGACTTCCATGAACTGATGCAGAATGATATAATCAGAGCCAAGAAAACAATAGACATAGTAACTATAATAACTGGAAACAGAAAGAACAACCACCACAAAACAATTGAGACTGGGCTTTACACAATTGCAGAGGAGAAGCTTGTCCCTGAAGAATAGCCTTGAGGAGACATCTCTTTCCTCATTAGTCTGGGGAGTAATGAATTCATTGGTGTGAAATATTACATAAATCATCAGCTTTTCTTATGTGAATTGGTTTTGCTAATTTCTGCCCTCTTGTTACTCTTTTTCTTTAAAAGAATCTTTGTCACATGAAATGGCCATGAGGAAGGAGGGAGAGATAACTGGAAGGATAGAAAAAAGGAAGAAAATAAGTACTTATTAAGTCCCTATAATGTTCTAAGAACTAGGTAAGCACTTTGCAAATATCAACTCATTTGAGCCCAATAAAACATCTAAAAGATAGGTTCTATTATTATCTCTATTTTATAGATGGGGAAACTAAGGAAGACCTTTGTTAAATGACTATCCAAGGGTCACATAGCTAATAAGTATCTGAGGCTGGATTTAAATTTAGGTCTTCCTGATTCTAAGTCTAGTGTCCTATCCACTGTCCTAACTAGCTGCCTAGGAGAAACTTAAGTGGTATGAAACATACATCAATAAAAACTTATCTTAAAAAGAATGTTAGGGTTGGCAGGGATTTTGAAACTAAGTTATCCAATGTTAGAGCTGAAAGTAATGGTTGAACATATTATATTAAACTGGGAAAGAACCTTAGGTTTTACTCCTTCTGGGGGCCACTGAAAGATTTTGATCAGCTCGAAGGATGACTGAGCTTGGAAAGTCTTTCTCAGAGAAGGGAAAGGGCTGGGTCTGATTTCTGTTTTGAAAGGATATGCTAAAATCCAGGCTAAATTGCTCAAGATCAGTCACATCAATTATTGAATTTAACTGGGCTGGAATGTGAACACAGATCTAGTTCTAAATCCAGAGCTCTTTTCATTATGCCTCAGCTGTCTTTCATAGATGTCTTGCAAACCCCTGCTAGGTTCAAGTTCAAACTGAACATGGACTCAGCAAAAAGAAAGAAATGAAAACAAGAAAAACCATGTATGACAAAGCCAAGTTTGTTGTTTTGGTGATTAGTGGTGTCTGACTCTCAGTGACCTCATATGGGGTTCCTTGGTTAAAAGACTGATGGTTTGCCATTTTCTTCTCTGGCTCATTTTAAAGATGAGAAAATTGAGGCAAATAGGGTTAAGGGACTTGCACAGGGTCACATAAATAGTATCTGAAGCCAATTTTGAATTGAAGTTCTCCTGACCCAGGCTAGAGCTTTATCCTTTGTACCATTTACCTGTCCCAACAAAACCAAGACTTCAGTTCAATCTTGCCTCTGATACTTAATAGGCCTGTGACTCTGCATGAGTCACTCAACCTGTGCTTGCCTCAGTTTTCTCATATGTTAAATGTGGAAAACAATAATATTACCTCCCAAGTTTTATGTGAAGATCAAATGAGATAATAATTATGAAGCACTAGAGTAAGTGCAACATGAATGTTAACTACTATGGTTGTTAATAGAAATTGTATTTGTGCATGCCAGGCACTAAGAGAAGATCATCCCCAAATTTCAGAGGATCAGTTGTGATCTGGGTGGCTAACATTCAATTGTTTGTCTTCTGTCTCCTCACTAGGCTTCCCCTCTCCTTCATTAGATGGTCATTGCTCAGCTTTAGCCTTAGCCAGGATCTTTATTTAGACACACACACGGCCTCAGAGAGGATTTATTTTTATGTTCCTGGCCAAATACTGACAAATAAAACTCAATTTCCTTTTGAAGAAAGTCAAGTGTCTGGTATTGATTTATTTCTTTATCTGTTTAGATTCTTCTCAAAGGCAAATAGTTGCCTCATTTACTCAAGCCCTGATCAACAAAATCACTAAACGTTAGAGCCAGAAGGATTCTTGAACTGAAGAAATCCAAGTCTATAGAACAGTGAATGTCAGAACTCTAAGGGGCCTTAGAATATTTTATATCCCAACCTAGAACATGGATGAGGGCAGCAAGTGTGATGAATTTGGAGTCAATAGAATAGGATTCCAGTTCAGGCTCTGTTTCTTATTATTTTCTATATGATTTTAGACAGATTCCTTACTAATTAGGCCCTAGTTTCTCATCTGTAAAATGAAGAAACTGGAGGGAATTGCCTTGAAGGTCCTTTACTATTTGTCTTCCATGATCTGATCCAATGAATGTTACACCTAGATAGAATCTTACAGATGTAATCCATTCTCCCCACTTAAAGAATAAGGAAACAAATCTAAAAACATTATATTAATCTGTTTAAGGTTGTTTACTGAAGAGAAAAATACATGAATCAGAGTAAAACAAAGGTTTTTATATTAGGGGCATGTTGTTGTTCCCCTTTTGTTTAGAAAAGGACCAGTGACGTCAATCCCAATGTGATGTCTTGACTTGCACATGAATTGGATTCAAGTGAGGCAGAGTTGCACAGAGTTGTCAACCTTACTCTCTCTTTCAGAGTCGTCCAAAAACAAATATCAAGACAAAAATCAGGATGACTGTTGATGGCCCAGGATGCAGTGGATGATTTTAGCTTCTTATATCTCAAGCCCTAAGCACTCCACAGAATCTGCTTCAGCCACTTTCCTGGCCACTGGAACAAATTGTTCTTGTCCACCCATTTCACCAGCAGAAGTCTTTGCTTGGGTTAGACATCCTCCTACTTCCCAATGAGTTTGAAGCCTCAACTTGGTTTAGGTTATCTTTGGATAAAGTTTTACTTGGGTGCAGTAAGGTATGCTTGCTGCTCTTGCTACAGAAGCTCAAGCTTCTTGGAGCCACAGGTGAGAGTTAAGCAAAAAGATAGACACTACAGGTGAGCAGCTCTGAAAAGCACTTATCAAGCCCTCACACTAGGCATGATAGTCCTCTTGGAATACCCCATAAGCTCTATATTGGGGCATGAGGGGGTTTTGGATAGATTTTACTGAGTGGACTTGAAGGAGAAAAAAATACAGTTTTGTTTTCACTAACTTGTGAAATTTTCTTCATTTATTGTGCATTTCCTTCAATGATTTACAAGACATAATTATGCTAAAGGAATCCTAAGGCTTCCCAGAATGCCAAAGGGCTCCCAGGATGTACACAAAAAAGTTAAATACCCCTGGTCAGTAAAGGTATTAGAATATATTTGATTGGAAAGATTTAATGTGACTATAACCAAGAAACTCAGGCTCCCATGCTGGCTAACTATACTAAGAATTTTAGAAGGAGACAACTAGGTGACTCAATGGATTGAAAGCTAGATGGGCTGGTTGGGATGTCCCTGGCTAAAATCCAGCCTCAGACACTTGCTAGCTATTTGACTTCAGGCAAGTAATTTAACCCTCATTGCCTAGTCCTTATACGACTCTTCTACCTTGGAACCAATCACAGACACAGTATTGATTCTAAATGGAAGGTAAAGGTTTAAAAAATACATTAGCAATGAGATGGAAGGGACCTAAAGAACACAGAATCTTGTCAAATCTAGAATTCATTTCATTTAACTCCTTATTTTAAAGTCAATACAATGGAGGGAAAAAAGTAAAGTCACTTGTCCAAGATTACACAGAGAATTAATAGCTAGAATTTAAATTTTATTTAAAAATAAATTAAAATTTTTAAATATTTTTAAAACTTATTTTTACATTTAATTTAAAGTAAATTAAAATATTTATATAACTATACAATTTATAATTTGTATATATTACATATGTAGACTTTATATATATACACATATATGTATATATATATATATACATACATATAT
>NW_025351721.1:0-4278 GCF_016433145.1 Gracilinanus agilis
GAAGAGAGAGGACAGAGAGGGGGAGAGAGACAGAGACAGAGAGAGAACAGAGGGGAGAGAGAGAGGAGAGGGAGAGAGAAGAGAGAGGAAGAGGAAGAGAGAGGAAGAGGGAGAGACAGAGAGAGGAAGAGGAAGAGAGAGAGAAGACAGAGGAAGAGGAAGAGAGAGAGAAGAGAGAGGAAGAGGGAGAGACAGAGAGAAAGCAAGAGAGAGAGAGAGAACCAGGTGAGGATGTGTCATATACCAGGATCCCTTGGGAGAATTTATAGGATGCTAAAGGTCCTAGGACTAAGCAAGAAAGCACAGATGGGTTATGATACTTATTCCTATTTACACAGGGCTTTCAGGTTTGCAAACACTGTACAGATGTTATCTCCTGTGATAGTCACAACAACCTGGGAAAGTAGGTGTTGTTATTTTACAGATGAGGTAACTGAGGCTTGGAGAGGTTCTGCAACTTTCCATAATCATCCAATTAATAAGATTCTGAGGGAGAATAGGAACCCAAGCCATCCTAAGTCCACTGCTATTCCCTGTTTCCTGCCTGGTGATGGGGCGACACCTAGTGGTGATGGAGCCACAAAGACGGACCCAGCAGTCAACAGATTTTTTTTTTTCCCCACCTCCTTGACTGATTGACCTACTTCAAAGAAAGAATTACAGAATCTTATTGCTGGAAGGGACTTTCACAATCATCCCTCACTTACCACTGGAGGAAACAAGAGCAGGTGAATAAATCTCACCACCACCACCAAATCACCTGGAGGATGAATGGCAGGAGAAGCAGAGAGGGGCTATGATGCAGGTGATAGAAGACTGACTTTGGACTCAGGAAGACCTGAGTTGGAATTCTGCCTTTCAAGTCAAGTCAACAAGCATTCATTAAACACCTACTATGGACCAGGCAACTGTGCTAAGTGCTGAGGGTACATAAAAAGGCAAAACATTACTTGCCTTCAAGGAACTCTCAGTCTGATAGAAGAGACAACATGCAAACAACTCTACATAACAAGATGTAGACAGGATAAACTGGCAGTAGAAGGTACTAGCATTAAAGGGGATTCTGAGTCAGGGAAGTCAGGAGATGAAGAAAAGGAGGCCAGAGAAAATGGCTACAGCCATTGGAAAAAGAAAAAGAAGGAGGAGGAGGAGGAGGAGAATCGAGGTGGAGGAGGAGAATCGATGATAAGAAGCTATTAGGGTTTATTGAGTGAGAGAGTTGAGGATGATTCTGAGACTATGAGCCTGTATGACTGAGAGGAATTTATGGGGAAAAGGAAGTTGAATTAATGATGTCTACAGAACATCCAGTTTGAAATGTTAAACAGATATTAGAAATGGGAGACTAGAGGTAAGGATAGAGGTCAGGGCTACATAAACAGATTTGAGAATCACCAGCATAGAGATGATGTTTTCTTCTATGAGGGTTGATTAGATCACAAGTAAAGCAGTGATGGGAGGAAGAAGAGGGCCCAGCACAGAACCTTGGGAGATATTCATTGTTAGTAGGCATTGTTTGAATGGAAAAAAAAAAAAGGTGCAAGCCAGGGAAGAGGAACAAACAACAGAGGCCTGAACCTCTACCATATGGCTTCACATATGAGTTTTGCAACTGCCACTTCCCCTCAGAAGTAGGCCTTATTGGCTTAACTGAAGAAGAGTTTAGGGAAGAGGAGAGAAAAACACAAAGTCATACCAGACTAGCCCTATGGTTAATAAGTGTTCCGTGAATGTTTGGAAATTTCAAAGAATAAGCAGGACTCCCAAGAGGGGGAAAAATGCTATCCACAGCCAAAGAAGGAATTGTTGGAGTCTAATTGCAGATCAAAGCAAGAATCTTCCACTTTATTTCTTTCATGAGTGTTTTATTGTATGTGTGAGAAGTGTCTTCTGCCCCCACATGAGCAATATTGAAATATGTATCACATGAAAGCATTGGTATAACCTATATTGGGCTATTTTACCGCCCAGAAGAGAAGGGGGAAAGGAGGGAGGAAGAAAATCTAAATTCTAAAATATCAGAAAACAATGGCCAAAAATTATTTCTACATGTAACAAATGGGTTAGCTCTCCGGGATGGCAAGGAGTACTACAAAAATTTTAGACAATGTAAAAATAAAAGATAATAAAAATGTATTTTAAAAAATAAATGCTCATTAATGGATATTGCTTTGTAGACTGTAAGCTCCTTGAAGATTTTCCTTTTTATATTTGTTTCTCTAGTGTCAAGTCTAGGGTCATGCACACAATGGAAACTCAATAAATGTGTATTGAATTGCACCCCATGCCACTCCACCAGCTTTAATCCTCTTGCCCACAGATACAGGAATAGAGTGCTCTCAGGGAGGTCTTGACTGAGATCCAAGCTTTTGTGGGCAAGAAGGGCATGGAGGACAATACCACGGACATAAGCTTGTCCTTGGATGTGGGCCGCCTGACTGGACTAGGAGCCGGGTCCTGGGGGCCCTCGATGAGCTGTTTGTTGGGTTCTGCCACAACTTCTCCATCTTGGGAGACCTCCTGAGGAGGACTGGGTGGGTCCCAGCAGAACAAGATGTAGGTTTCCATCTGAGGATGACTAGGTCTTGAGTGGGGGCTTTGGGGACGGGCTGGGGATGGCTTAGGCAGAGAGAAAGGCTTCCCACTGGCACAGTCTATGAGAAAGGTTGGGTGTGCCCTGGCTTTTGTATTCCAGCTGCAGTCCAGCTCTTCTTCATCATCTAAAGAAGGGAGAAACCAAGTCAGGTGGTTAGAATCCACTAAATGAGGGCTGGGTCTAATTACATAATCATGGGATCACAGGATTCAGAATGGGTTGGCTCATCTTGGCAATTCCTGGGGCCAGACCCAAATTATAACATGGGACATTCAAGGTCAGTCCCCTCTTTTTATAGATGAGGAAATTAAGATCCTAATGGTGGCAAATAGCAGCATTAGGATTTGAACCTGGATCCTCAGACTGTCAATCTTGTGTTCTTTCTGAGCACTTACTGGGTATGGAGACCTGTGCCAGGTGCAGGGAGATATGTGGAGATAATTAAAACATGATCCCTGGCCCTGAGAAGTTCAGGTCCAGCATAGGAGATAAGATGAATGCATAAAAGACTCTCGTGCCAGGTGGTATATGACGTCAAGAAGAGCTTCTTGGAGGAGGTGGAACGCAAACTAAACCTTGAAGACTGGCCAGGACAGGGAGAGATATGGCACTTCAGGCACACGTGGAAAGAAAACACAGAAGAGAAGGGAAAGAGAGTCTACAATGTGCCAGGCATTGTGCTAAACACTTTTTACAAATATCTCATTGCATCCTCACAATAACCCTTGGCAGCAAATGCTACGATTATCCCCATTTTACAGTCGAGAAAACTGAAGCAGAGAAGTGATTTCCCTGTGGTCTCTCATTAAGTATCTGAGGCCAAATGGGAACTCAGGCGTTTCTAACTCCAGATCCAGGGCTCTATCCAAGATGAGAAACAGTGAATAAGCCAGGCTGACTGGAATGGAAGTTTCCAGTAGGGGGAATGGTAAGAAATATGATGGAAGCTTGATTGTGAAGGACATTGAATGCCAAACTAAAGAGTTCGAACATTATTCAAAAGATAATGGAGAGGGGGCAGCTGGGTAGCTCAGTGGATTGAGAGCCAGGCCTAGAGACAGGAGGTCCTAGGTTCAAATCTGGCCTTAGCCACTTCCCATCTGTGTGACCCTGGGCAAGTCACTTGACCCCCATTGCCTAGCCCTTACCACTCTTCTGCCTTGGAGCCAATACACAGTATTGATTTCAAGATAGAAAGTAAGGGTTTAAAAAACAAAAAAGATAATGGAGAATCACTGAGGATTCTTGAGCTGGGAAGTATCTGGATCAAAGCTGTGTTTTTAGGAAGATTAATGTGACAGCATATATAAGAGCTTAAAGGGAGAAGAGACTGGAGGTGAGGAGCTCAGGAGAATATTGTCATGGGTAAGACATGAGTAATGATAATAATGAGAACACATGTCTGAGGCTAGCAAAGTGCTTTAATTATGACCTCTGAGATAGAGGCAGAAAAAAGCATTATTACCATTATTTTACAGTTGGAGAAGCTGAGTTGTATTTCAAAGGTACAAGACTGGGGAGACCAGATATCAGATAGTATGAAAAAGATCTAGGGGGAGAAAGACAGACAGACAGACAGACAGACAGACAGAGAGGAAGAGAGAGAGAGGTGGAGAGACAGACAGACAGACAGACAGACAGACAGACAGACAGACAGACAGAGACAAAGACAGAGAGAGAGA
>NW_025351722.1:0-4774 GCF_016433145.1 Gracilinanus agilis
ATATATATATATATATACATACATATGCAAGAAAAACAAATACCTGAATTGGTCATGTCCAAAAAGTATTTGCCGCATTCTGCAGCCAGAATCCATCGCTTCTCTGTTGGGAGATGAAGCCTTTTCTTAGAAGGACTTGCTTGCCATAGCATCTCTTGCTCCTTTTTGCCTATTGAATATTCCTTCATCTTTGGGCTCCTGGGAAACAAATTGGTGAAAACACCAATATATTTGTTGTGACTTTGAATGGACTGATGCTGTGGGACTTCTCTACTCTGAGTTTATATGAGAAGAGCTATTAAATAATGTTGAATCAAGAGAGATGATTGTGATGGCCCCACTCTGTTTTCTTGACTGGGAGCATTTTCTCCTCAAGGGCATTTAAAACAAAGGAGTATAGCTTTCAGATTTGTAAACTGCCACCTTATTATCCTATTAGTCAATTACAGCTGTTGAGGAACAGGAGTAAGTGACAGTGTGGCAGATTACAGCAATTTATTTGCTGTTCTCCTGGTCTTGTTCGGCATATCATCAGGCTGTTTAAATTTAATGATAGGGCTTTTGCATGTGTTTTAGCGCAGTTAAAGTTGTAATCAAAATGTTTAGGAAAACCCCTACTGACCCGCATAAATACTCCCTTCTTCAGTGTTGCTTTTAATGCCTTGTTGTAATCTTTATTAGCAGAGCTGACTCACTAATTAGTAGAAGCAACCTATTTTAGACATGAGGTAGGTGGGGTTTGCGTGCATAGGAAGCTCAGAGCGTGTTTCAGTGAGATTCTATCTGGCATGGCTTCCAGAGCAGATTTGGTCTCTAAGACTATCAGATCTACCTTACCAGAGGACATTTGCTCACCAGGAAGTTCCCTGCACCTGTGAAATCATAGGTCTATCCCTATCATTGTCCCTATACTAAGTGAATGGAGTAGACATGTGTTATGTAGAGATGGATGCATGGAATCCCTGCAAAATATAGGGGCAGCCTCACCCAGAATTCCAGGGGACCCCCCCTGGAGAACTTTGGGTGAGGCTGTCCCTGTATTTTGCAGGGATTCCATGCATCCATCTCTACATAACACATGGTAGGTGAATTGGAACAGGAAGGGAGAAAACATAAGGCCACATTTTTCTTTTGATTTCATATAAATGTAAAAATGTAGATTTTTTTTCTTTAATAAGTACTTGCCTTTGGCCAAAATCTATAGGAAGGTAAGGTGAGATAGTGGGTAGAACATTAGACTTGGAGTGAGGAAAAACTAGGTTCAAATAGTACCTCAAACACCTAATAGGAGGGCAAGACCCACAGCCTCAGGTGACTCATCTTTAAGGGAGGATGAGGAAAGTCCTTCTGCCCCACGCCTGACACCCCCTGGCTGTGAGACCCTCAGTGCCCTGCCTGGGCAATCCTCTAAGACTATATAAGTGGCAGAGAAAGTGCTGCCTTTCCTGAAAGAAGAAAGCTTCTTCCCTGGGAGTTGCCTAAAATGATGAAATCAAAGGTCCAGTACCATCCCAAGCCCTTAAATGGGGAATAAACACAGCACTGACTTCATGGAGGTTGTTGAAAAGACCAAAAGAGTTTATATGCATTGAAGGTCTTATTGTGTGATATGCCTGTGAGGAAGGGCATGGTGAGAGTTTTGGTGATAAGATTTCAAACCTATTGGATGATTTGACCAGCTTTTCCTCCCCAAGCATTTATTGGCCAAGTGTCCCATAGAAGGCATTGTGCTGGCTGTGTTCTAGCAGGGAGGTTCTGGTGGGTCTGGGACCTCCTTGGAGAGTAGTTTTCTTGAGTTTTCTAGATGCCTGTCTGCCCTGCTCTATTCTTGTCCATATGTTTAGCAGACGGAGCACAGCCAATGTGCTAAAGACCTGCCCCATAATCCTTCTGACCTTGAGAAGATCCCAGTAGAGGGCACAAGTGACACCTTGGTTTTCCCTTGCCCTTGCTCCTCTTTTGTGATTCTTTCTGACTCTGTGTTACAGCCTGCTTGCTGCTTCCATGGGGTCTCCATTATCTTTTAGGTGGCTACGAAGAAGTAAAAGTATCTGCCTTTGAGGGGTGGGCAATACAAGATGTATTTTAAAAAATAGTAAGTTAGCATATGATAAAAGATTAATCAGATAAGCAGTGCTATAGGAATTCAGCAGAGGGCATCATGGTGGGCTGGGCCACACAGGAAAGACTTGGAGGAGGAATTGGGACATATATTGGCCTTGAAGAAAAGAAACGGCATGGATAAACAGAGAAAAAGATATCTCACTGGATATGGGGTGGGGGAGGCTTGAAGGAGGGTGAAGGGGAAAGTAAAAACAGGAATCAAAAATAAAATATTTAAATCTAAAAAAGAAAAAGATATTTCAGGTAGCTAGATACTCATAGTCATGTAAAGTTGTTGATATTATTGTCATTAATATTATTTATTATTGTTATTAATAATAATAATACTAGGACTTAAATAGATCTTTAAGATTGCATAATGCTTTTTACTCATTATCTCATTTGATCCTCACAACAACCCAAAGAGGTAGGTGCTATTATGATCCTCATTTTAAAGATGAGGAAACTGAGATTGAATAGTTAAATGACTTGCCCAGGGTCCCATAGCTAGTAAGTGTCTGAGGCAGGGTTTGAATTTAGGAAGATGAATCTTCCAGATTCCAGGCTCTGAGCTCTGTCCACAACAGTAGAGTCAAAAATTTTTATAAACTTAAAATAGAGAGATTCCATGTTGTACATGTGGCTGACAAAGACCCATTAATACATTTCTTATTTTTTATTGCCTTGATAAATATGTGTCCTGCCTTAGAATATAGGATTGTTGGTGGAGTTTTTAGTCATGCTATATGTTGTGAAGACCTTTGGGAGTCTACAGCAAGAAAAGTAGCAGGTTTTTTTATATAGCCCACTTCCCAGGCTGTTAAGCAATGAAAGAGAGAAGGTCTGAAAATCATGCTTGTCTCTATCTCCAGGGTTCATGAATCTATATGAGTATAATTGTATTATTTAATCTATTATTATATCATCTATTATTTTTATTATCATCATAATCTTTAGGCTGATCATTGTGGCATAACTTGCTCACTCCCACAAAAATGTCCATGCATAGATTGGTTTTAGGTATGATGGTTTGGTTGAGGATTATTTTTAAAATTTTAATGGAATTTTAGAAGTAAAATGTAGTAATTATGTCCATCTGATGTAATTTCCTTCATGGTAGTGCTTATATTAATCAGATTTATCAAAAAGAAAAAGGGAGATATATATTTTAGGTACCTTGAAAGTTAACAGAGAACTTTTTCTGTTATCTTCAAATAATTTTGAGTACTGGTACTGTGGATGTACTTGATATGATGCGAAGGACTTTTAGGTCTGAATCAATCTCTTGACTAGGGTAGGAGGGTCCTGGTGTGAAAAATTCCCTTTCCTGATACAATCTTGCAATTTATAGTCTTAGACAATTGTCTGGGGGCACTTAGCAATTAAGTGATTGGCCTATATACAGATGTGTCAGAGATAGGACTTGAACTCAAGTCTTTTTAACTTAAAACCACCCCTCTATCTCTGTGTCATGTTACTAAGGAGAGTTATGAGAGTATTAAGTTCCAGACTCCTTTTTCGTATTTTGGAAAGTTAATTTGAGTTGCCTTAACTTTTTAAATAGAAGCTGGCGAATGGCAAATGTTTATGACATCTCATTTGAGCCCCATAGCCAGACTTTGAGTCAAATACTAGACCGTAGTTATTATCCCCTTCTTTCAAGTGAGGGAAATGGATGCTGAGAGAATTTAGGTGACTTGCCTGTGGTCACTCAGTAAATAAATATGGGAGAAGGGATTTGAGCTTAGGTCTCTCAGATTCCAAGTGTAGCCCTTTCAGGTATAGCCTGACATTATGAATTAAGAAGTAGTAGGGAATAGAATAAATCAAGATAGACTCTTGGCAAATTAGTAGCTATGTTTACACACTAGAAAGACTGTTATTTTCATGAGGTGGGAGACAATTGTTCAGCATGGGCTACACTATTAACAGTATCCAAGTTGGCTTAAGGTAGATAGTTAATGAAAAGCATTTGTTAATGGTAAAAACAAAACAAAACAAAACTGCTCTTCTCATTGAAGTTTGCCTAATTTAGCAGCATCAGTAGTAAAGCTTACAGTGTCTAGATTAAATCCCCTTCATTCCTCTTAAGTTTTACCACATACCATATACTAAATTGGAGTTGAAAATAATTGTCTCCATTTTGAACTAAAGGAAAGGAAAGACCAATACGCCAGCTGATCTGCTTGAGCACAATACATGGTAGGAATGAGAAATGGAGAATCCAGAATCAGAAGGCTTTCTTGAAAGCACAAAGGTGGCTTCTCTAAATGTAGCTTTTTGCTCATGATCCTCACCAACACTTTCTATTCCAAGATACTCTGCCTCATCCATCCTTTTTCACTTGTAGGAAACAGTGTAACTTTTGTCCAAATTATGATAGCTGTTGACATAGGACCCTGTCGATTGCTGATCTCATGGATTCATTTATCAATTCCATGCTTTTGCCTAGGTTGCCCCTCATGCCTACAATTGACTCTTTCCTCTTAGAATTTCCTCTTAGAATCCCTAATTTCTTGCAAAACCCAATTCAAGTACCCTTTCATGTGAGGATTTCATAATCACCTCCCCAGAAAATAGGGTATTTCTGGAACTCACAAGAACAGACCTTATTCTGTATACCCTGAAATGTATGCATGTTGTCCACAAAATGTTTCCTTCCTTCCTTCCT
>NW_025351723.1:0-2097 GCF_016433145.1 Gracilinanus agilis
CTCCTCCTCCTCCTCCTCCTCCTCCTCCTCCTCTTTCTCTTCCCCTCCTCCTCAACAAGGATGCTCTCTATTATCAATCAACTAGTAGAATTTGATTTGAATTTCAAAAAGAGGATTGACTGAGAAAATATCGACAGAATTGTAGTTTCAAAAGTTTGGATTCTTTCCCTGAATACTATACAAGGTCCTTAGGGAGACTGGGTTCAAACTTAAAGGATAATGGCAGTGAGGGTGAAAGTATAGGGAACTCATGGCTAAGGCGTACTATCTGACTTCTGGTACTAGTTTTTTTTTTTCATTTTGAGAAACTCCTCATGAAGTTCCCCTTAAGCTAGCTCTTTGCTGGGCTCTGAGGATCCTTGCCTTTCTTGAGTTCACGGCCAGAACTCTCCATCAGGAGGAGGTCACAATCCCAGAAGCTGCCACTGTCTTTAGGGGGCTGTCTTCAGACTTTTGTCTGTCGTTAGCCACTACCACTCTGTCCCAGAGCCTTTGCTACCAACCTCTAATGTCCCTTATCCATCTCTGATCACTTGGGTACTCTGATCTCAAAATACTTATTGACTTACTAAGAGCAAGAAAGGTAAGCACAAAAGAAACAGAGGCCCCAATGTGTTCAAGGATATATGAGGACTAGGTAGGGAAAACCTACCTTACTTAGAAGCTCAGATAAGTTCTGCCTTACTTGCCACCAGGAAAGAAAAGAAAGGAAAGGGCCCAGAGCAAGGGTAGATCATTACTTTTAGCTGTGAATTCAGTTCTAGCTCATCCTTTCCCAAGTCATCAGTATTTCTAGCTCCTTAGCCAGTAATTAGATTTTTTGCCATCACACAGTCCCAGTCTCTCAGTCATGTACTGCTAGAAACAGGCTCTTCTAATTTTTCACACAGTCACTAATAACTTGGATAGGAAAAGGCAGAGAAATATATAAGAATGTCTTAAGGTCTTGGCTCTTATTGTCCATTTACCTCATTATATATTCCCCATGCATATGGACACGTATATACATACATGCATATAAGACACATTATTTGGGAATATAAGCACACATGTATATCCAGGCACATAGCATACAACACACAATACATGTATGTATATACATATGTGTGCGGCTAGAGAGACACACACACACATAAACTCTGCCTCTTTCTATCTCTGTCTTTCTCTTTTTCTGTCTCTCTCTGACTCTCTATCTCTCTCTGCCTCTGTCTTTCTATCTCTCTGTCTCTCTTTTTCTGTCTCTGTCTGTTTCTCTATCTCTCGTTGCCTTTCTTTTTCTCTGTTTCTCTCTCTCTCATAGATAGAATTTCCCAGAGACTATAAAGCCGTTTCCATGGCAGCATTTTTGAGTGTTGCAAAATTCTAACCCGGAGTTCAACAATTTAATGATGTCTTTAAACCTGGCTTTCAAGGGCTATTTTTGGAGACTTTTGGGAAAGAGAAGGCAAGTCTTGCTTCTTGCCACATGGGAGGAAGCGCTAGGGGCTTGGTCCCATGCTTGCCTGATCTCTGAGCCCAGCTTCCTTGACCCCTTTCTCTGTGACTCTGCTAGATCCTACTGTGGATGATGGGAACAGGAAATTGATTCTTGTGCAGGTAAAGATTCAGGAAGAGATTTTTATTCTGGGAGATAAACAGGAGACACCCCCACTTCATGTGACTGAGGTGGCGCAGGAGATAGCAGATGCTGAAATCAATTGGAAGGGCCAAAAGGGAGGTATGTATCATTTCCCAAGTCAAATGTCAAGTTCCATAAACAGTGAAAACTGTCAGCATATAGAAAATAATGTAGAGAAATATACTTGAAGGCCTGAGGGGATGGTTCCTGATGCTTGTGGGATGCCAGCCCTTCAATCTACTGAAAGCAGTAACCAATGATGCAAATCTTCACAGGTGGGACGCATGAAATAAATGACAACTCAAAGAAGAGAATGATCTCACTTAGCAGAGGTCCACCTTCAACAGTTTCTAAGGCCACAAACCCTGGAAATCGAGACATCATGCAATTGGTTTCCTATATATGTGTATGGTTTCAAGGGTTCAAGGTTCTGATATTCAAAAATTATCTTTCTCTTCCTTGTTCCCTCCTTCCTTCCT
>NW_025351724.1:0-6916 GCF_016433145.1 Gracilinanus agilis
GAAAAAGTGAAGGAGAAAAGGATAGAAAGGGAGGGAAGAACAAACAGAGAAGAATTGAGAGGAAAAGGGAAAGAGGATGAATGAATAAGATTGACAAGATCAAAGGCACAGGGGAAGACATTAACTTTGGAAAGAAAATTGGCCACTTTATCCTCTGAGATATGAAATGGGTGATGATGTTGAAATGGTTTGAGATGTTGAGGAAGAGAAACAAGGGAGCTTAAAATGGATTGCCTCCATTTTCATGGTAAAATAGGAGACTGGGTTATCAATTAAGAGAGAAGGAACATGGTCAATTCCATATTTGGTATTATCTCCTTCATGCCTTTCCAATCAGATTAGGGCTCTGTCCCCAGCAGCTCCAGGTTCTAATACCTGAGTTAACATTTTATCATGTCTGGAACCAGACTTCCAATCCATTTCTAAAACATCCATTATAATATAAGCTTCTTAAGGTCATGGAGTATCGAGTTTACTTGCATGTATATTCTCAGCACATAAAAACTCAGTACCTAACACAAAGTAAGTACTTAAAAATGTTTATTCATTAATTCATGCAAGCTAAAGAGTTGGAGGGTAGCGAGGTAGCATAGCAAATGGAGTATGGGGCCTGGAGTGAGGAAAATTTTTCTTCTTAAGTTCAAATCTGGCCTCACACATTTACTAGCTATGTGACTCGACACAAGTCACTTAATCTTGTTTGCCTCAGTTTCTTCATCTGTAAAATGAGCTGGAGAGGAAATGGCAAACCACTCCAATAGCTCTGCCAAGAAACTCCCAAACAGAGTCAGAAGTGTCAGACACAACTGAAATGACTTAACAATAGCAGAGTTAAGAGCTCAAAAAGAGAGTTTAGAAAAAACGTGGGAAAGCCAGAATTGTTTTAAGACAGAACTAATCAGTCTGAAAAAAAAAGTTGTCATGGAGCAGAGAATGTCCATTTGAAATGAGAGAAAATGCATTTATAGTACAATTTAATGGTTTCTAGCAATTCCATAATGAAGTATAGAGCAAGAAAGGACCAAGAAAATGTAAAAAGTGGGAGGAAAAGATGTTAGGATCAGAGAGGGAAATTTCATAATTCAATATTCTGGAAGTAGAATGGTTTTAAACAGTGGTGGGATCTAATACATAAACCATCTTGCTGGTAGTGAGGTAAAGTGGAGATGGAGGTTAAAAGATGGAGACGAGGTAAAGAGGGTTAAGGAGGTTAATGAGTTTAGAGACCAGAATGTACTACATATCATCAACTGCAATTTTTAAGTCTCCAAAGATAAGGTGTAGGCTGCAATAGAGAGGAATTTGTGGCCAGGTACTAAACTTAAGAAGAGAGAATAATAACCTGGAGATTAGTAATAATAATAATTGCTATGAATATAGCCCTTTATGTTTTTTAAAGTACTTGACACACATTTTCTCACTCATCCTCACAACAGCCTTATGAGGTAGCTATTATAGAATAAGAAAATAGAATAGTGCCACCTCCATTCTGCAGATAAGAAAATTGAGGCCCACAGTAGGCACACTATAAATTAGTGGAATGAGAACAATTTATTTCTTTTTCTTCACCATTGGCTGTGAATCAGGGCAGGGAATCAGGGAATTAGGTAGTGAATTAGATGCCAAAATGATTCAGACCACTGCAGCTATAATTGTGAAATATTCAGAAACCCAGGAAGAATTATCCCTTACTCTGAATGCCACTACTCCCCATACATCTCATTCCAAAGGCTAAGGAAGAAGGAAAGAGATCAGTCAATTTAACAATACTTTAAGGAATATATAGTGTTGTCTATTACCCCTCTATCTCTCTCTGCCTGGTTGCCTAAATCTCTCTCCTTCTCTGTCTCTCTGTCTCTGTCTCTTTCTCTCCCTCTATGTCTCTGTCTGTCTCTCTCTCTCCCTCTATTTCCCTCCCTCTCTCTCCTTCTTTCTTTATCTGTGTGTGTCTCTCTGTCTCTTTCTCTCCCTCTATGTCTCTGTCTGTCTGTCTCTCCCTCTCTTTCCCTCCCTCTCTCTCCTTCTTTCTTTATCTGTGTGTGTCTCTCTCAATAACAGCTGAGAATACAGATATTAGTAATGTTTCCCATGCCAGGATCACAAAAGATTTCTACAAAACTCACTGCCAACTCACACAGAGTTCTTTTTAAGCAGGAGTTACAATACATGACCTCAAAGGACGGAGCTATCACTGTAGCATTCATCGGGACAACTTCATAAGTGTAAAGGACCTTAGAAATCATCAGGCTCAACCCTTTCATTTTAAAGACAAGAAAATTGAGGCCCAGAGGTGTGAAGTTACTTAATTTGTTCAAATTCTCCTCACTAGCGAGTAACAAAGCTAGGATGCCAAGCCAAGAAGTGTTCTGCCTGCTAATCTAAGGTTCATTCTGCCACACCTTCGTTATTTTTGAAATCATAAAATTAAAAGGTTTATGATTGCTCTCAAATTCCTAGCCTAATGTGACTAGAGCTCATTTCCAAAGAGTGTTTTTCGCAGGCCCCAATCTTCTGTTTGGACAAATGCCCAATTTCTTACGGGACAAAGAAACTGCAAAGGGAAAGGCCCAGGAAGCTGCTACAGGGATAAATGACCTATGCAGAAAGTGACCCACAATGAACATTTTTGCTCATCTCCACATAAAGAAACACTGAGGAAAATTCCTTTTCAAAGAGAATTCATATAAATGAAGTCTTCCACTGGAGGGAGTCCTCAGACTATAAGGACACAGGATGCTATCACTAGAGAAGGTAATGAAAACCTTCAATAATGTTCCTTTGATTTACTCTATACTATAAAGCATGTCATGAAAAGACCAGTTAATAATTGAAATCTATTTCTTATGAAGAAATCAAAATGGTAACTAAAGACCAACCTTGACCCCTTAAAAAAAGAGAGAGAGAGAGCACAAAGGAAAACTACATAGCTCAGTGGATTGAGAGCCAGGTCTAGAGTTGAGAGGTCCTGGGTTCAAATTTGGACTGACACTTCCTAACTGTGTGACCCTGGGCAAGTCACTTAACCCCATTTGCTTAGCACTTACCATTCTTCTGCCTCGGAACCAATTGGTTCTGAGAGAGAAGGTAATAATTTAAGAGAGGAAAAAAAGACACAAGGCCCCAGGGACCCTAATGCCTACTTTTAAAAATGATGGTCACATACCAAATACTTATTACCACAATAAAATCTATGCACTCCCTTTTTGCATGCAATATCAAAATTACACAAATAAATAGCAACTCACTTCAGAAATAAATTGCAGCAGCTTTGCACAATTACCTGAAATTAATCACCAGAACCACATTATTTCCCTCTGGGACATGTATTTACCTACTTCGTTGTTGTTTGTCTTCGTGGCAGACTTGAACCATAGCCCATTTGACATACAATCCAGCTCTGTACCATACACAGCTGGGCGATTTGGCTGATTAATTTAGATGGCACCTTTTCAGACAAGGTCCTAATAATCTACATGCATGCTAGTCAGGGAAAAAAGGAATAGTTCTTCCATTATTCAGTTATTTACATATGGGTTCGGCAAGTCAACCTACCAGGAGCAGCTGAGCACTGTGACAGGGAGACACATGACAGCATGTGCTAGGCAACCCAACCCAGACTCCCGCCATCGCCTTAACAACCGTTCCCTCTCAGATCTTCACAAGGACAGTCCAAGACCTTGAACCCAAGAGCCTTTAAAATAGCAGTGTTCCCCAACTATCAGAGCTGCATGCAGCCCAGCTCCTGAAGCCATTGATGAGTAGAGAAATCATTGTAGAGAAGTCATTACCACTAGTGACAAATGCTGACCAGCCATCACCAACAAGGATAGAGGAATAAGAGCTATAGGAAAGGTAACACAGCCCAGCCCAGATCACTGGTCCTGATTCCAGCTCATGTCTCCTAGCCATCATACTTTGGAGGAAGCAGCCCTCTTGGAGACAGGGCCAAGCAACTCCACCAACTCCTAAGTAAATGACCCTTTCCTAGTAGGCAAGCCAGCCTAAATGGTACAATAAGGCACCCAGAGTGAAAAGACAGGAGACAATATCTTCCAGGCAAGTCAAATCATTTTTGTAACCACTATCACCATCACTATCTTCCCTTAGATGCTGATGGAGATAGCCTAAAATCCCCTGAACCCAAAAACCTAGATTAGTAATGCTTCCAACTCAGGGTCAGCAACCATTATCCTAGAAAGCAATCTGTAGAGATACCACCCGGCAACTGCTCTATGAGTGAAGTTTCTTGGAAGAACAAGAAAACAAAGTTTTGTCACTAAAGTCCTTGGCACTGTCAAATGGTTCAAAGTAAAAAAACTAACATAATTCTATCAGTAGAAATGGCATTAAAGAAGAGGCATTAACACCTGTTTTGCTACTACCCCTAAGGTATACTCTTTCCATTTGACTTTCAGCTGAAACTTTCCGTGGGTGTTTTCTCCATTAGTATGTGAGTCTTAATTTTCTATTCATATCCCTGGTGCTTAGCACAGAGATTTGTGTGTAGTTCATGCTTAATGTGCGTCTTATTCAAAAAACAATAGAGTTAGCCTCCTCAAATAAAGACATGGTCCTCTGAGGGGCTTCAGGAAGCAGAATCAATGGTGGAATAGAGGAAGCACTCAGTTGAGTTCTCTCAATATTCCCCTCCAAACAACTTTAAAATAACAACTCAAGTTGAATTTTGGAGTGTCAGAGCCCACAAAAGTTCAGAGAGAGAGACATTCTTCCAGTTCAAGACAATTAAAGATATAGGAAGAAATCTATGACCCTGAGTTAGGAGGCCAGCTATATGCAACATCAGAAGTGGGACTTGGTGGTGGCAATAGCAGCATCATCTTTGGGAGCCAAAAGGCCAGAAATTAAAGGGAATCAGGCAACTGGTCAGAATGTAATAATAGCAGACCAGATGCTATTTGGCAACTCCATTCCTAAACTCACTTCTGGGTCATAGTTTAAGGGCAAAGGGAAGCACTTTTGAACACAAGGGAGAAGTGACCCTAAAGAGCAGTATCACTTTCTGTCCAAAGGGAGCAAGGACCCTGAAAAGCATTCTTGATTATGATCCCAAGGAATCAGGGGCCCTTCCTTGGTAAAGACTAGAGAGCATAGATCAGGAGAGCAGTGACTCCACCTCTCCCTGGATCACACCACTTTGAAAGCACCAAAAACTTCTGAACCCCTAGAAGTAGCTCTGAAAATAGCAATGAAAAAAAAACCTGAAGCTTGGCACAGTACTCTGCCCCACAACTACTCCAGAAACACTCTTTAACATAAAGTTCAAAGTCAAGAAATAGACTGGAAAATGAGGAAAACAAAACAAACCAAAAAAAAAAAAAAGAACCGGACTATAAAAAAGATTTATTATGGTGACAGGAAAGATCAAGATCAAAATAAATGCTTTATTCGTTCATTCATATTTATATAACTTCAAGAGAGTGAAACATAAAAATTCTATAACACAAGAACAGTGGACATAAGAATAAAATAAGCCTTCCTTTTCCCAATCTACTATATGATACAAAATAGTGAAAAATCTCTTTATCACTGCCATGTATATAAGCTTGGAGGCAAGTTTAAAATGAATTTGTATTGTAAAATGGAAGCCAAAAAAGCCAATGTCATCTTTTTGTTATTCTTCTTTTCCTTAGACCTGTTATTTCTTCTATATAGGAAGCTCTTAGCGAAAAACTAGTTCTACCAGTACACTGTAGCAGGTCTACACATGTTATAGTCTTAAAGAGTTGCCTGAGAAAGCAATGGGAGATAAAATCACTTGCCTAGAGTCAAACTGTTAAAATGTGTCAGAGGTCTTCTTGACTCTACTCACTATACCACACTAAATTATCTTGAGTTGTGCTCATTCATTCAGTTGATCGACAAACTTTTATTAAGCATCTACATCCAGGTTGAGATTTCAAAAAGCTAGTTAGTGAATTTGGTACTTGAGTTCAAGAGAGATTAAGGCTAGGTATATATCTCTGGGAATTATCTGCATTCAAATGATCATTAAACCCATGGAAGCTTATGTGATCATTAAATGACAAAGCAAAGGAAGCAGAAAAGAGGGCTTGAGACAACTTTGGAAGACACTTCACAGGAATAGAAATAATATGGATGAAGGTCCAGCAAAAGACATTAGTGAAATCAGGTAAGAAAGTCAAAAGAGAAGAGTGACATAAAAGTCTAGAGATGAAAGAGTATCTAAAAGGAGGGATGGTCAACAATGTCAAAAGCTACAGAGAGGTCAAGAAGGATGACGACTAAGGAAAAAGCCACTTCATTTGGCATTTAAGAAATCAATGCTGAATTTGAAAGAAGCTGTTTCAAATGAATGACAGATACCAAAAGTCAGATTACAAAGAGTTTAGAAGCAAGTGAGGAGAACTGAAAACGAGAAAGAGTTTAGCCATAAAAGAGAAGAGAGATATAATGTGATAGTTAATAGGGTAGGTGGGATTATATGAGTTAAGGATTCTGTGAGATAGAACTGTAAGGAGAACATTCCAACCATGGGGAAGGGCCAGTTCAAAAGCATCAGAAATGGAAGCTAGAATGACCAATTTATTCCAGCCAAAGAGGTCCTCTAGTCTAAAACATACCAAGTCATAATTCCTGTGGTGTAGTGGAAAAAGCACTATCTCTTCAGTAGCCATTTACCATCTTAAAGTGATAGTTAAGCTATGTGATACACTGATAAAGATCTATCCTAAGAATCAGAAAGACCTTGAGTCAAGTCCCAGTTCTGATACAACCTAGTTGTGTGACACAGGAGAAATTATTTCTCCTTTCAGTGACCCAAGCAATTGTCTAAGATGATAAGTTGTGGAACAATAGATCTGCAACAGTAGAGGGAGTATCCCTATACCAACTGGGGGGTGGGGAGAGTGAGAGAGAGAGAGAGAGAGAGAGAGAG
>NW_025351725.1:0-5811 GCF_016433145.1 Gracilinanus agilis
TGCCTGGGACTGTGTGTGTGTGTGTGTGTGTGTGTATGTGTGTATAAAATTATGTCTTGCATATTTCTATTTACCAGTTTTTTTCTCTGAAGGTAGACATACACAAGTCAATCTTCAAACAATATTTCTGTTGCTAAATATACTGTTCTCTTGGTTGTGCTTATTTCACTCTCCATAATTTCATGTAGATCTTTCCATGATTTTTTTTAAACTAATTCCATCATTTTTAATTAAACCCTTACCTTCCATCTTAGAGTCAATACTGTGGGGAGATAATTTGGTGGCTCAGTGGATTGAGAACCAGCCTGAAATCAAGAGATCCTGACCAGGGTTCAAATCTGGCCTCAGATACTTCCTATGTGACCCTGGGTAAATCATGTAACCTTCATTGCCTAGTCATTACAACTTTTCTGCCTTGAAACTAGTACTTAGTATTGATTCTAAGTCAGAAGATAAGTAGTTTTGTATTTTTTTAATGGAGACAATATTTTCCTTTTGCAATAGAATATATATATACATATGTATGTATATATATATTCATTTACATAAATTTGCAAGGTATGTCCTTCAGATCTTGTATTCCCCTAGAAACAGTTAACGGTTTCCTTGGAACCTTCCCTACAGCCCTTTGCCAAGTGCATTATGACTACTTAACCTAGAAGAATAAGTCTCTCAAGCTCTTCCCTTCAATATATATCTCCTATGGAATTCTTCTTCAGCTCAAATAATTTCTTAGGTGATCAGGGAAAAAGAAAAAAAGATCTATATAATCAAAAATATTCATAGCAGCTCTCTTTGTGGTGAAAAAGAACAGGAAATTGAGGGGATGCCCATCAATCAGGAAATGAATTAAGCAAGTTGTGGCATATGATTATGATGGAATACTAATGCATCAGAAGAAATGAGGAGGAGGTTAATTGTTTTTAAAAACATGGAAAGACCTACTTGAAGTTATGAAAAATGAAACAAGCAATACCTAGGGAACATTATATACAACAACAGAAATATTGTTTGAAGAATGACTTGTGTGGGTCCACCTCCAGAAAAAGAACTGATAAATGGAAACAAGCAAGATATATTTTTATATATACATATAAATTTTTTTGTCAAATGATGCCTTCTCTAGTGGGAGAAGGAGAGGGAAGGACAGAGGGAAATACTAGGAATTTTAAGATCACAAACTAATTAATATTTAAAAGATTAAATATTATTATAAAAAGGTCTGAGTAAGCAAATTCATAAAATACCCATCCACACACAATTGGAATATAAGCAACCTCTTATATTCTTCTAGCACAGTGCCTTTTACATAATAGATGTTAAGTAGATGTTTCTTGAGCTGTTTTAAGCCCAGTTCTTCATGCTCGAGAAGGGCTATCTTTAAGAACATGTTGATTTTCTGTTCTCTATATCTATCATAGCTCAAGGTTTTAAATTATATACATGGAATTTTTTACAATAGAAAGAAACTTTTAGATACTTGCAGGGTAATTCAGAGAGGTTTCAGACCCTATTCCATATGTTTTTAAATAAAAAGAGTCTCTTATTCTATACTACTTTTAGTGGGGTCTTGTGTGGAAGCAGAGGTATAGATGAAATGACCACTTGAAGTGCCTCTCATAGCTGAAGTGAGCTCAAGATCATTTACCTTGTCCCCTTGGTTGGTCAGGCAAGATGTTACAGATCTCTATTATTGAAGAGAAAAAGGAGAAAGAAGAGAAGGAGAAGGAGGAAGTGGAGAGAAGGAGGAGAAAGTATATTTATATGGTCCCTGTTATATGTGCTTTATGTTCTCATTTGATCCTCACAACAACCTTGAGCAATAGGTGCTATTGTTATCCCCATTTTATAGATGAGGAAACTGAGGCCACAAAGGTTATGCAATTTGCCCAGCATCATACAGCTAGTGAGTGTCTGAGGCTGTATTTAACTCAGGTCTTCTTGACTCTAGACCCAACCTTCTAACCACTTGGCCACCTATCCACCTCAGATGAAACAATTAAGTCCAAAGTTGTTCAATGACTTGTTCAAGGTCCAAAAAGAAAAAGGTTATAGAGTAGTCTATAAAGTAATCTAGTACTGTTATTCCAGCATCTCTTATACTTGATAATATGCTTTGGCCAGGAAGAGAAGCAAAAAGAACACGGATCAAAGGGCAAGAGTCCTAACCTATGCAGGTCCAGCCTTAATGTTCCAATCCCTTTATCTACCTCTGGTTGAGTTATGAGGAACAGAGATGGGAGATGAAGGGATCACCTGGTGCTCTTTCTGAGACCCTTCCACTCACACTCTGTTTGTTGTATGTCCCTGCCAAACTCCAAAGCCCAGAGGCTCCTCTTAGCTTGGCAAGATCTATGCATTTCCTTGAAGCCATTTCCAGTTTAGATAAATAAAAAAGACAGATACAAGCTAAACTGTGCTGGGCAGTGAACTGTGGGCTTGAGTATGGGGAGAATGGGTCCCTGTGCCCTGGAAATCTGGCATCACTGGACTGTGCTAAATTAGGTGCAAAGAAGCCATCTGGTCAATTTAGTTTTAATCCCATCAAGTTTTTTTTGTGGGTTTTTAATTTTTTTTGTATTTGCTATTGGTTTGGGAGGAAAGAAAAACTTAAAAATAGTCTAATTAGAGACTGTGCCATAAGGCTTCATCACACGCCATCCAAGCAGTCAGTAAGGAAAATAAAGAAGAAATTGCAAATTAAAAATACAATTAAATAAATATACCAAAATGAATTATAATAAACCCAAGCAGGCCTTGGCCCCAGCCCCCAAATTCTCCTAGACAGTTCTCAATGCTGTGTGTGCAGAGCTGCTTGGCAGGCTGAACTCATCTGGGCTTGGTTCAGCAGTTCTCAGGAATGTGTGTGGGAACCAAGTGCCAGGCAGAGCTGCCCAGGCGAGGTGTCACCGAGAGGCTAGATGGGACAGGGCCCAGGCAGTGCCTGCTCTCCTGGCTCTTCAATGGTCTCACCTATGCCTGGCCTCCCTGAGCTTAAAGAATTGCATCTCTCTCACTGTTCTAAAGGAAAATGTGTTGGATAGCTGACTAAAGGAGAAACAAATCAAAGGAGAGACTGCTCTTTACTAAATGGATCTGTACCTGACAGAATATCATATGCTAATAAGGTAGGGCAGCTAGATGTCAAAAAGGATGAATCCTGAACTTTGAATAGGGAAGACCTGATTTAGAATCCTGCCTCAGACATTTACTAGCTGGGTGACCCTGGATGAGGTATTTTAATTCTCTCTGCCCTGATTTCTTCCCCTCTTCAATGAGGATCCATGGCACAGGGGCTAGAGTATCAAGCCTAAAGTCAGGAAGGTTAATCTTCCTGAATTCAAATCTAGCCCCATACACTTATTAGCTGTGTGATCCTAGGCAAGTCATGTAATCTGGTTTGCCTCAGTTGCCACATCTGGAAAATGAACTGGAGAAGGAAATGGCAAATGATTCCAGTATCTTTGCCAAGAAAACCTAAAATAAGGTCTGAAGAGTCAAATCCAACTAAAGCAACCAAACAACAACCACCACAAAATGGCATCTGCCTCAAATGCTTGTTATGAGGATCAAATAAGATGATATATGTAAAGTGCTTTGAAAAACCTTAAAGTGATCCATAAATGTGAGATTTTTTTTTTCCTGGCTCATGATATATTTTATTTTTTTTATTAATTTTTTATTTTTAGAAAAAATTTCCATGATTACATGATTCATGTTTTTACTTTCCCCTTCACCCCCTCAAACTTCCCCCGCCAATAGCTAACTCACATTTCCACTGGTTTTGACATGTGTCATTAATCAAGACTTATTTACATATTATTGATAGTTGCATTGGTGTGGTCCTTTCTGGTCTACATCCCCAATCATGTCTGCATCACCCCATGTGTTCAAGCAGTTGTTTTTCTTCTGTGTTTCCTCTCCTGTAGTTCTTCCTCTGAATGTGGGTATCTTTCTTTTCCATAAATCCCTCAGCATTGTCCTGGGTCATTGCATTGCTGCTAGTACAGACGTCCATTACATTCGATTTTACCACAGTGTATCAGTCTCTGTGTACAACGTTCTTTTGGCTCTGCTTCTTTCACTCTGCATCAATTCCTGGAGGTCTTTCCAGTTCACATGGAATTCCTCCAGTGTATTATTCCTTTGAGCACAATAGTATTCCATCACCAACAGATACCACAATTTGTTCAGCCATTCCCCAATTGAAGAACATACCCTCCTTTTCCAGTTTTTTGACACCACAAAAAGCGCAGCTATAAATATTTTCATACAAGTCTGTTTATCTATGATCTCTTTGGGGTACAAACCCAGCAATGGTATGGTTGGATCAAAGGGCAGGAATTCTTTTATTGCTCTTTGGGCATAATTTCAAATTGCCATCCAGAATGATATGATGGTCTACTTAAAAAATCTTAGAGAATCAACTAAAAAGCTAGTAGAAATAATCAAGAACTTTAGCAAAGTTGCAGGATACAAAACAAATGCACATAAATCATCAGCATTTCTATATATTTCCAACACATCACAGCAGCAAGAGTTAGAAAGAGAAACACCATTTAAAATCACACTGGACAATATAAAATACTTAGGAATCTGTCTACCAAAACAAACATGGGAATTATACAAACATAACTACAAAACACTTTTCAAACAATTAAAACTAGATCCAAACAATTGGAAAAACATTAACTGCTCGTGGGTAAGATGAGCTAACATAATAAAAATGACCATTCTACCCAAATTAATTTATTTATTTAGTGCCATACCTATCAAACTACCAAAAAAACTTTTTTACTGAATTAGAAAAAATAAAGTTTATTTGGAAGAACAAAAGATCAAGAATATCAAGGGAAATAATGAAAAACAAATGTGAAGAAAGGTGACCTAGCAGTACCAGATATTAAGCTATACTATAAAGCAGTGGTCATCAAAACAATATGGTACTGGCTAAGAGACAGAAGGGAGGATCAGTTGAATAGAGTTGGGGTAAGTGATGTCAGCAAAACAGTGTATGATAAACCCGAAAAGCCCAACTTTTGGGACAAAAATCCACTATTTGAAAAAAAACTTCTGGGAAAATTGGAAAACAATATGGGAGAGATTAGGTTTAGATCAACATCTCACACCCTACACCAAGATAAATCTGAGATATTGTTAATATATGCCATTAAAGGTTTTTGGTGAGAATAATTACAGTGACAAATGCCAGGATAATTTTTTATTCTTCAGAATTTCCACAAGTTAAGGATTATTGTATACTAGAATAGGGAAATTTAGGGAGGCAACACAAAATGTAATGTAATTTAAAAACTGGTCTTCAGAAACAGAAGACCTGAGTTTAGTTTCTGGCTTTGACTAATACTTTTGTGTTGCTGGACAAGTCAATTAAGTTCTCTGAGATTTCCTTACTGGTAACTTGAAAGAGATATTTTCAAATTCTACCTTGGACAAATACTGTATGACCTTAAAAATTCACTTAACCCTGTTAGTCTCAGTTTCCTCATCTGTAAAATGAGCTGGAAAAGGAAATGGCCAGGGGCACTTGGGTGGCCCAGTGGATAGAGATCCAGGGCTAGAAGTGGGAGGTCATAGGTTTAAATCTGGCCTCAGACACTTCCTAGCTGTGTGACCCTGGCCAAGTCATTTAACCCCCTTTGCCTAGCCCTTACTGCTCTTCTGCCTTAGAACCAATACACAGTATTGATTCTAAAATGGAAGGCAAGGGAGAGAAGGAAAGGAAGGAAGGAAGGAAGGAAGGAAGGAAGGAAGGAAGGAAGGAAGAAAGAAAGAAAGAAAGAAAGAAAGAAA
>NW_025351726.1:0-5261 GCF_016433145.1 Gracilinanus agilis
GAGTAAGGGAAAGAGGCAGAAAAAGGGAGAGGGAAGGAGAGAGGGAGGGAAGAAGGGAAGGAGGAAGGGGAGGAAGGGAAGGAAGGAGAAAGGAAGAGAGGGAAGAAGGGAGGGAGGGAAGGAGGAATGAGGGAAGGAGGAAAGGAGAGAGCAAGGGAAAGAGGAAGGGAAGGAGGGAAGAAGCACGCATGAAATAATGCTAACCAGCACACCTGTGTCTTAAAACAAATAAAAAACCAACCTGAAACCTTTATTGATTTGAAGGCTATAATGAAGTCACACTTCAGTTGCCTCCTGCTTCCAAGCTAGCTGATCCCAATTCCTTTCACTTTTCACTAGGACTGAGCCTTCTCCAGTTTCCAAAACAAGTCATATTTCATCAGCATCACCCAAAAAAAGTACAGGAAAAAAGCCCAACTTAAATAAATACTGTCCCTATCTTTGCCTTCTTGGGGTTTGTAATCTAAACCATAGATATGAATAGTTTAAAAAGAGAAGCGATGTACAAACATAGCACAAAGAGTAACATTTCAATTAATCTACAAGCATTTGTTGAGCACTTCCTGTGTGCCAAGTCCTAGACTAAGCAATGGCAATGCTGTGACAAAAGTAAAACAGCCTGGCCACAAACAGCTTCCTTGTCAGCTTTATGGTTTTCAGAGTTCTTAAAGGAAATACACTAACTCTTCTAAGGCTAATTCCCTACTTGTCCGCATGTGTCTTGTATGTACTGTGTTATACGCGTGCTACTTCACCTATTAGAATTATAAGTTCCTTGGGGTTGACCTCAGATGACAGAAAGGAACAGAAAAGTTCAGTTCTCTCATTCTTCTCTAACAAGGATTGAAAGGATCATCTGGCTGAGAAATAATCAAATAATGCAAAGAGAAAACTATAAGACCCCCAAAGTGGGTACATTTTACCAGACCTTATCCAAACAGAGAAATAACTAGAAGACTGAGGGCTCCAAGGAACAGATATCACTAGAAAAGCTAAGACTGGTTCTAAGAGAACTTCTAAGGCTGAAGCCTGCAACTGGGCACAGAAGGAGGGCAAAGAGGAGTAGAGGGAGACAGAGCCTGGAGCCCACTGCCTTATTGTTCTTTTACCAGAGGTCAGAAACCTGAATAACTAGGACTGACAGGGAAGTGATCAAAGCATACCCTGAATCAGAGAGCCCTCAAGTGTAGACTATAGATGCCACTTAAGGAGACTCCTCCACGTGCAGACCATACGTGTGGTGTTCCATAACTACTATCACTCTCACACAAACATATCCTAGCTTAGTTCACTAGATGGAGCTGCTTCTGAGGTTCCTGAAGTCCTTATCCAGGCCCCAGATAATACAAAATAGTTCCAAACACATCATCTGGATTGTTATCCAAATAATACAAATTATTTCCAAAGAAAACATCATCATTCCTCTAGAATTACAAAAAGCCAGACCCCATCACAAATTCCCAATTCAGGAAGAAAGGCTGGAATAACATTTAAATACAAGATAATGTCAGTGACAAAAGAAATATTGTGATACAAGGGATACTCAAAATGGAAACCAAAGAGAATCACTTCACACCTTCTATAAACAAAGCCTCAAAGAAAATCACAAGTTTGATATAAGCCCTTCTGGAATTCCTGGAAGAAATGAAGCGAAATTTTTCAAATTTTCAATTTTAAAATAAAAATAAAATGAGAGCTCGAGAGTAGAGAATGGAATGAAAATGGGAATTCTAGAGGAAAGAATTGGAAGGAAAATGAATATTTAAGCACAGAAGGTATAAAACTGTAATTAAGTAATAAGATCCTTGAAAATTAGATGGGATCAGACAGTGATCAATGACTCTATGAGATAATGAGAAACACTGGAATAAGATCTTAGGACTAGAAAAATAATTTTAGAAAATATAAGCTATTTTCTGGCAAAAACAACTCATGTGGAAAATAGATTAAGGAGAGAGAATTGGAAATCACTAGACTTCACAAAAACCTTGAACATAAAAAAGAGAGAAAGAAAAAACAACCTACACACTATATTTCAAGACTGTAAATTCCTGAAGGGCAAGGGGCTAATTTTGCTTTTTTTCTTTGTATTCCCAGAACTTAGCTCACTGCCTGGAATATAGTAAACACTTAGTAAATGTTTGTTGATTGATTGTTAACCTTCACAACAATCTGATGGGATAGATCACTACTAGTGATTTTTATAGATAAGAAAACCAGGATTTAAGGAGCTTTATGATTTAATGTAGTTGAGTGATTTACTTGCCCCTGGTCACACATCTAGTATCAATGATGAGATCCAAACCTAGGTCTATCCTGTCCCCAGTTCTATCACTCTTCCCATTAGACAACACTCTTTCATATAATTAGCAACTGTCTAAATAAATTACCTAGATTACAGCACACAGTTGAATGGAAGTTGTGTCCACTGAGTTAATCCATCAATTTGTCTTCAGATAGACACTACACATGGTCAATGAACTGAACCCAGAATTGAGTAAAATAAAAATGGGTTAAACTGCATTTAGAATTTTGCAGAGAACTTTAAACAGACCTAAAAAAAATCCACCTTGTGAAGACCAATATATTGCCGATGATGCAATGTGACCATAAATCATGGAACCTGGTGTCAAAAGAATAAAAAAATCAAAGGGCAATAGAGACATAAGAAGGTTGAATCCTATTGCCATAGTGTTGTAAGTAACATCACCCAAGAAATGAATGATGGGAAAAATCACGTTGGTCATTCACAAATCAAAAGGGAAGGATGAAAGATGGACAACTTAGTTTCTGTACTGGTTCCCATAAAATGTTAGGAGACCTAAAAGAACATTTCCAGGGTGATGGATAAATCCTCTGAAAAGGATTTATGCCAAGATTCAATCCAATCCAACAAATATTTGTTATGTACCACAAAAGTAAAGGAGGTATATGGGGTCAGAAAAAAAAAAGACTCATGAGTTAGAGAACCTTAGTTAAATCCAAGCTCTGCCACTTAATCGTGATATGATTTCAGGCAAATCACTTCACTGACTCAGTTTCCTTGACTACAAACTGATGGCATCAGAATAAATGATTCCTAAGGCAACTAGATAGCACAACAGATAGGCTTGGAACCAGAGAGATTTGGATTCAAATCCTTCCTCAGAGACTTACTACCTAGCTGTGTGACTACGGGCAAGTCATCTAACCTCATCTGCCTCAGTTTCATCATCTGTAAAATTTGAATAACAAAAGAACACCTACTTTACAGAGTAGTTGTGGGGCTCAAATGGAATAATGTATAGAAAGTACTCTGGTCACCTGAAGATGCTATATAACTGGTAGCCATTATTATGAGACAATAATTTCATTGATAAGGAAATATGGAAGTTTTAAGATCCCTGACAATAAAAATCAGTTCTATACCTCTTTCACACTGGAAGTGTCCCTGCTCTAATGGGTTTCTGACTTCACTGACTCAGATGTTCCTTCCAATAATTCAGACCCTAGCTATTTCCTCCCCAAAGTCGAGACTACCATAAAGAGGTCCACTCAACAAACTGAAGCCTTCCTCAGTTTCTTCAGACTGTAAAAGGGTAGCAGTGGAGCACTGGGACTGTCTATTTGATACCTTTCACTCCTGCCAAGTGACCAGCCCAACCTCTTATTTTTGGCCATTCATTGCTTTGGAATTTTCTTCTTAATTCTTCATTTGTAATGTATTGCAGTCTGTCACACTCACCAGCCTCTCCAGTTCTTTCATTTTTAATTCTTCTGAGACTGTCATGTTTGGTGACAGCCCCATGAGCAGCTGGCCATATGTGCTACAAAAATACTTGTTGGATTAAATGACCTTCAAGGCCCCTTCTAGCTCTAAATCTAAATTTATGAATGAGAAAGAGTGGGGCTGAAATGAAATTCAAAGCTCAGGGCTTTAAAAAAATCAGGTGACAAATTTAATATTCTAAGAAAAAAATTAATATTCTGCTCACTCCTTTGGAGTGATGATTTTGGGGACATTTATAGACCTTCATGATTTTAGAGAGAAGGGAAGGAAGACGGAAAACTCTGTGCAGTCACTGCTCAAGGCATATTCTTTCTTGAACCCTGGAGATACAGGGGAAAGGGGAAGCTGAGGGAAGGAGAATTTATTAAGAGACTGTAGTGAGGGCCAAACAAGGTGCTGGGGCTTTGGGGAATGTTCCTTGAATTCGATAAACTCAAAGGCTCTGGTCTAGGTGCTAGAGCCTGAGAGCTTCAAAAAAATATAGATATCAGGAAAAACACTCTATGGGCTTTGAAGATGCCAAAGCCATCGTCTGCCAAGGAATGTCACAGGGAGCCTGGAAAGGTCCCAGAAACTCCCCTTGAGGGACATAGGGTGCAGTGAGGCAATGATGCAGTGGTGTGGCTAGAATGGGGCAGAGTATAAACTGCAATCAGAGTCTGGAATCAGGGTAAAAACTACATTTTTGTTGTTATTGTTAAGCAGACTTTGGGTTTCAATAAGTATGGGGGAACTTCTAATATGGAAACTCCCTCCACTGATGCACATTAGCTGCTCCTAGTCTTATAACAGTGTCTTGGAGGAGAGCTGCCAGCAAAGCTCCTGTGTACAGAGAGAACCAGATTAAAATGTAATTAGAAATTTTTAACAAAATAAATAAAAATACAGCATAGATAATGTTAATTTGTGGTGTTCTAAGGCAATATGCACCCTGCAGAGATCCATATCTATTTGATTTTAACACTATTGGCCTGGAATACTGAGAGATTTGATTTCATAGATTTTTGAGCTGAAAGGGATCTTTGAAACAATCTGGTCTAAATCCCTTATTTTAAAGATGAGGAAACTGGGGTAGGAGTACAGAGGGGAGAGCCAAGATGAAGAATTAGAGGTAGCAACCCAACCAACTTCTCCCAATTTATAGACCCCTAAAACATGCTCTGAAAACAGCAGTGCATGAAAAAAAAACTAAAGTATGGAATAATGCCCCCACCCTTAAGTAAGCAGAACCCAATATTGACATTAAGTTTAAAGTCAAGAAATAGGCTCAGGTGGCACAGTGGATTGAGAGCCAGGCCTAAAAACAGGAAGTCCTAGGTTGAAATCTGGCCTCATACACTTCCTAGCTGTGAAACCCTGGGCAAGTCACTTAACTCCCATTGCCTAGCCCTTACCACTCTTCTGCCTAGGAGCCAATACACAGTATTGACTCCAAGATGGAAAGTAAGAGAGAGAGAGAGAGAGAGAGAGAGAGAGAGAGAGAGAGAGAGAG
>NW_025351727.1:0-1269 GCF_016433145.1 Gracilinanus agilis
ACCCCGTCCTGCAGCGGGACCTGTACATGAAGGCGGAGCCCCTCATGCCCCCCTATGCCATGGGGCAGGGCCTGGCCCCCGGAGACCTGCACCACGCCCAGCAGGCCCAGACGCTTCACCAGCTGCTGCAGCAACACGGGGCAGAGTAAGCGCCCCCCACCCTGGCGGGGCCTCCTCACGTCTGGGGCGGCCATTGGGGGGGGGAGCCCCCAAACGGCCAGTCTGACCTCATTGAGCAAAGGGGGAAACTGAGGCACTCATGGTTGGGGAGTGACGGGACCCTCCTGGTCAAGCCAGTCTGAGGGGGGCCGGGCACCCCACTGACAGTGTAGGGAGGCCACAGACCCCTTCTTACACCCCTCCCTTCCCTCTTAGATTCAATTCTGTGGATCAGCTCCGAGGCAGAAGAGAGGTCAGGGCTGGGCAATGGGGGTCAAGTGACTTGTCCAGGGTCACCCAGCAAGGAAGTGTCTGAGGCCAGATTGGAACCCAGGACCTCCCCTCTTTGGGCCTGGCTCTCCATCCACCGGGCCACCCAGAGGCCCTGCCAGAATATTTTAAGATATTAAATATGAAGAATGTTTTTAAAGGCACAAAGTGAAGCCCAGGATTACACGGGAAAGCCGTGGAAATAGATGCCTGAAAATACTCAGACCCACACAAGAGAGCAGACTCCAGGCTGGGAGCCCTGGATGGAGTCTGAGCGGTTTACCAAAGGGGAAACTGAGGCAGGTAGCAAAGGGGCAGGCAGGCAGTCATGCCGCATGAAGCGATGGGGGAGAGACGGGCTCCCAGACCTTAGCCTTAGGGGGGACCCTGGACGCTGTTGAGTAGAGAAGGGAAGGCACTTGTCCACAGTCATGCCATAGCAGAGCTTTCTCACCCAGGTGCCCCCCACCACCGTGTTGCCTCTCACCTGACTTAGTTCTCGTCCATTCATCAAACACCTTCTTAGAGGCAGCTAGGTAGCACAGTGGGTAGATCCTGGGTTCAATCTGGCCTTAGACACTTCCTGGCTGGGTGACCCTGGGCAAGTCACTTAACCTCCATTTAGCCTTTACTGCTCTTCTGCCTTGGAGCCCACACACAGCATTGACTCTAAGATGGAAGGTAAGGAGGCAAGGGGGAAGGAAGGAGAGGAGGAAAGGAAAGGTAGGAAGGAAGGAGGGAGGGAGTGAGGGAAGGGAGAGAGAGAGGGACAGACAGAGAGGGAGGAAAGGGGGAAAGGAAGGAAGGAAGGGAGGAAGGGAAGGAGGGAAGGAAGGAAGG
>NW_025351728.1:0-4418 GCF_016433145.1 Gracilinanus agilis
TATATATATATATATATTTACACACAAATACCCATGGCCCCATGTAGATGGATAGGTAGATAGAAATTAGAGAGAAAGAAGGACAGACATTTAAATTCATGAGTGTCTTCTTTGAAATTCTCAACTCCATTAGGGCAATTTTAAAAGTAATTTGCTGAGAGTTTCCAGAAAATACAAGTACTCTCCATCATTCCATGATTAAGTCCTGACAACATAAGAAATCACAGAACAAGAATGGATATCAACTAATGGCTTTAACTTTAATTAAAACCTTGTATTTCATTATGGTTTCACTGAAATTAAAATACTACCTACTCTCCATTCCTACCTGTTCTCCATGAGTTTCTATTTTTTTCTCTGAAAAAACTACTCACATTCCATAGTCGAATCTACCGAGGCAGGCTAAGACCACCGCTTCTCTCTAACTTGGCATTCTAAGATGAATTAACTTCAAGTTCAAAGACTGTCATTCAGCCAAAAACAGAGCTCTTGTTTGTGATTCCAGTCACTTCAAACGCAGGCGCTAAAACAGTCGATAGAGACCTTCACTTACTCTGAAATGTGATGATGGTTGCAGGCTGTCTCATAAATAGCCCTTGTTTCATTTTGTAAAAAATGTATTCGCATTCATCTCAGGTCACAAGTGAAATGAGTTGAACAATCTAATTCATCATCACCTTTTGGGCACTGATCCACGCTAAAAAATTCTCATCCAGAGAGCTGTGTGCTATAATGGAAGGTCTTTTCCGAAAGGAGGTGAACAATTAAAAAGCACATGAGACCAGAAAAGGCCATCTAGTTTAGATTTATTTCATATGGGGCTAAAAACTAATGATTAAATATGTAAGGATGATAATGAAATAATAGTCACCCAGCCCTTGAAAGCCATGAAGTATTTTGCATTTCAAGATTTCATTTTTTTAAAAAATCTCTTAAAACATGAGATAGCACACACACAGAAAAGAGTGAATAACCTCCAGGAAACTATTTTTATATACAAGAAGTATGTTTGCTTTGTGTGGTTTTGAAAAAAATAGCCCTTTTTTTTTTACAGGTTATAAGAATCTTGACACATTTTACATGTCTAGATATGCTAAGAGTAAATGTCAGGCTAAACAATGAAACGCTGAAAGGGAAAATGGTTTGTAAGTGTGTACATAGGTGTGTACATTGCTTTCGATTACAGCAGCATCAATCATGCACTTTGGTAATAATATGGCATTTTATTGTACCTGGGAAATGTCATGGTAGAGTTGATACCCTGATAGAAACTTACAAGGCTTGAAGAGAGAGCAGCTTTTCGGTCCCCCACCATCCAACCCAAGCATGTCTTTAAAAAACAAAAACAAAAGAAGACAATGTGTTTCTGTCATTGTGCAGACAGAGTGCCTTGGTGATATTAGAGAATAATTCAGTTTTATGTATACTAGCGCTGAACAGTTTCCTGTAATTTAAAAGCTCATAAACTTCCATGACTGGTTCTCGAAAATACTGGTCCTATCCACAAGAGATAAATTAATCCTCTCTTCATATATTCCCGACAACTGCAGTGACATTTTTTTCTATGAATTCATTTTATTTCATCTTTGAGATAGAAAATGGTGGCTACAAGTAAAAAGCCCCCCACCACAAGCTTCCTTCTAATTGGTCTTAATTTATATAATTTATTATAATTCATATAAGCTGGAGATAACAAGTGATTATCATTTAAGTTAGGGGATGGGAGTCAAGAATGGGTGCTATAGTATCAGTCTGTTTTGGGAGGAACCCCTAGTTATGTTACTCTGTTTGGGGAAAGGGAGGATCGAGATCATGATGACGATGATGTTGATAACATTTATCCAGTGCCATGATATTAATGATAGCTAGCACACATACAGTACTGTAAGGTTTGCAGAGGGCTTTACATACCTTATCCTGTTTGATCTGAATGACAATCCTATTATAAAAGTAAAGAGACTAAGGAAGGAAAGAATACTAAGAGACTACCATGTGCTAGGCATTGGGCTATGAGCCTTGCAAATATCTCCTTTGAGCATCACAACAATCCTGTGCTGTGACGCAGGTGCTACTATTATCCCACTATTATCCCCATGTTATTGATAAGAAAATTGTCTCTGGGAGAAATTAAGGAACTTGGAGAGGATCACACAATTAAGAATGATCTGAGGCAGATTTCTTGGTTCTTCCTGACCCGAGGTCCAATACTCAATCTATCCACTCTGTCATTTAGCTGCCTACAAGATGACCTTTCCGTAACTAGACGTCAGAAAAACAGAGACTTCCAGTGACAAAGAAACTTAATGCTAATGGCTGAGGTGAACCCTGGGAAATAATTTTTATCTGGGTCACAGCAGGCCCAGGGTTAGACATGTCAGATTTGAGTTCTAGAGTCAGAGGACTGAAGACACAATTTTGGACACTATTTTCCTCATGCCAGTGAAGAAGAATATCAATGAGCCATGAGCCACCCAAATTGATTTCTAAGGACAGTTTTCTAGAATTGGGGATTCTAGTCAATTTCATAAAAGATTTCCATCACAGGAAATAGATAATATGCACAGAAAATGTACCATTTATTTCCACACTCTTACTAATATGTGTCCTAATGATTCCTTAGGACAAAATTTATACAATGTGTTCACTGTGCTTTACTTTCAGGAGGAGAAAAAAATTGTTCATATTTTTTAAAAAATTGTTTCATGTTCTTGTGACATGATGAGCTTCCATTCTACATTTAATAATTATTTCAATTTCCAACATATCCACTCTATTAGGTATATTGGACGGAAGATCACTACTACTCACAGTACTCAGAGATTAACTCTGCATTCCTTCCACATAGACTACATATACTCTGCAATTGTAAGATACTGGTATGCTATTATGCATCTTCTTACTCATCGATTAATAATTGTTTTAAAATTTTTGTTTAAAAATGTTTATAAATTTAATAATTCATTATAAATGTAGAGTATATATTGCATCTATTATTGATTAATAATTCCTATTATTTTTACATAATAGTCATTTTTCTACTATACTCCTCTTCCTCCAGCCTTGTTAGTCCTCCTTTCCCTTGGAACCAAGAAAAACAATTAAGCAAAGTTAATCCACAGAATAACTATACCTTCCAATGTCCCTAACATTCTGCAACCATAGTTATCTACCAGTCAGTATAGGGAGAAAGTTAGAACTTCTTATCTCTTTCCTGGAGTCAAGACTGGTCATTATAATCCCAGAGTCTTCAAATTCCTTCTAGGGTATCTTTCATTTACATGATTGTTGTCATTCTGTATATTGTTTTCTTGGTTCTATCTGCTTTGCCCTGCATCACTACATAAAATTCTACCCAGCTTTCTCTGAATTCTTCATATTTATCATTATTTTTGATGCAAAAATATTCTGCTACATTTATGTGTAATAATTTGTTCAGCTGTTTTCCAGTTCTGTGTAGTCCTTTCATTTCCAGTTTTTGATTACCAGAAAAAGGACTCATAGGATCTTTTTGGTCTTTAAAACTATCCCATACAACATGCAGGTCTAGTGTGATCTTGTGCCATTACCCTTTTAAAAGGTATCCTAGGGCCAACTCAGACAGGGAACAGCAGACCACCCAGAGCTCCCAAGTGATAGCCTGTACTTTTCAGGAACCAGCCACAAAGGCAGCACAAATGGGATAAACCCTTTTTGGCTGACAACTGAGGAGGTTGGGCTCATTTTGCTTCAATGGTACAGGATATAAGTATTCTAAAAACAGCCAACTGGGATATTTGCCCAGACCAAAGTCATAGCTCTCTGCTGGCAATGCCTCTATTCTGTAGGACTGTTCCTACATTCACAATGATGGAATCGTTTAATTAAAGGTCAAAGAAAAGCTGATAAGCACAGCCCTAAAATACATTATTGGGGGAGGTTTAATCATGAAAATTATGACTACCCCTCTTCCAGGACTACCTTGAGGCAAGAGTTTATATACATCTAACCAACGACTAAGTGTTCCCTCAACAAAATGAATCTAAGTAATAGTCATCTTGCTTTGAAATGTAGTAATAAAGTTGCTGAGTTATGAAGTTACTAAGAAGATAGCTCTGTAGACTGGTAGATCAGGAAGGGACCCAGTTCAGATATGAGAAATCATGTATCTGGATTCTAAATCAACTATGAAACAAGCAAATAAATAAAAAGAGAAATGACAACCTCAGATTCCACATCTGTCTTTCTGAGTTTTGCAAATATAGCATCCAGAAATTTGATATGAAGTTCTTTTGGGTACCTCTCTCAAAATGGCAATTGTAAGCTTTAAATAAATGTAGTCAAGTGGAGACAACATATTTTCTACTTTGTCTCCTTGAATCCGAGACTATCCCCACCACAATGAATCCTCCACATACCCCCCTCTCTCTTTCTCTCTCTCT
>NW_025351729.1:0-3343 GCF_016433145.1 Gracilinanus agilis
GAGGCTTTGGAGGAGGCATTTGGGAAGGCTGAAGACAGAAATAATAAATTTCAAAATCACCAAAAGGCCCTGTGGCCCATGCAAGCACTCAGTGTTACTAGACACTGATTTAGGACAGTCTCCATAGTCTGAACAAAACCATAAAGGACTGATAAGGACTATTAAACAGTCAAGGCAACTTTCCTTGGCTCTCCACCAAAATAAAGTGATTTATAGGATGAAAGACCTTAGACAAAGAATGGATTCCCCAATCAAAAATGATAAAAGTAAAAAAAAAATCCCCAGATCCTGGTCCCACAGATTTACCTTTGCTTGAATCCTACCATTTGCTTGAATCCACACTACAGTCTGGAAAACCCTGACAGCAAATCTGAATCTATTCTAAGACATCATTATAGCAAAACTGCTGTGGTACCAGGAAAGAATCCATTACACCTGAAAGAAGGTGAGGACAATTTAGACTCATCTCTGAAATAAAAAATCTATGGAATAAAAGACCCAGAATAAAGTACTAAAGTCAATTTAGGGTTGATATTTCTCTTTGACATGAGAAAAGACCTCATCTTTCTCCTAACCTGAGAGTCTCTACCAATAACTTTAAATATAGTTTTATATTTATTATATATTATATGTATTTGTGTGTATATTATGTATATATTAATAAATATTTTAAAATAAAGTTTTAAGTAAAACCTTAAAGATAACTTTAAATATAGCTTTTAGATGAAACTCTCTATGTTGCATGATTTCAAATGTTATAGAAAGCCAAGAACCATTACCCCAAATTATATTTTCAACATATTTACTGATGCCTTGAATTTCCTTGTACCCAGGACCAAAACCTTTCACTACACTATTCCATACAGATATTGACCTATACTCATGCCAACACATCAGTGATTGATACCAGTCTTTCCTAAGTGCAAGTTTTGCTAGGAAGAGGGGTGTTAGGACATAGGAGTACCAATAACTCATTTTGACTGGAGAAAAACTAGGAGACTCAGAGAAGAATCAAAGAATTTACCTACATCCCAAAGATCCTTTACCTACAATCCTTGTGGATCTCAACCCAACCCACCCACCTTTGACAACCACAGGACCATCTTCTAAAGCTTCAGTGTCCTTATCTGTAAAATAAGGGTTTTTACTGAATATTTTCTAAGATCCTTCCCAGTTTTAAATCCTACATAGTGTGGTGGATAGAGTATTGGATATAAATATCTAGGTTTGAATCCCAACCTTGGTATTTCCTTTTTGTGGGCTCCTAGACAAGTCATCCTCTCTGGGTCTCAATTTTCTCACCCCAAAAATGATAGGATTAGATTCAGGCCCCTTCAATATCTAAATCTACGATCCTGTGATGTGGCACCAGATTGAGCATTCTTCTCTTATCTCTTCCATCAAAGGAAGATGGTTTTACCTACTGACTCCCCCCTGAGGCTGTGGTCCAAAGTGGTTCAGCATCACTGTTTTGCCACATCTTGGACTCCTCTCTGTCCTCCAAAGCTTCACAGATACCAACCTATGCCTGCAGTACAGAAAGTGAGAAACATGTGGCCTTCTCCTGCCCGTGTTCAGAGACCAAAATATTCTCTCTTGAGCCTTATGCTAATAACTCATTCCCCTCTCCCGCCCCCATCTTTGAAACTTGATAAAAAAGGAGTTCCCACTCCCCGCATTCCAAGCATGGAACCTGTGTTCCTGCCTTTTAAGAAAGTATGGAACTCTTTCTGATTAGATGGTGAGTTTTTTCTTATGACTAAGAAAAAAATCACCACGGAAATCAGAGCCGACTCAATGGGGAGGCAACTCTAATAGGTAACAGAATTGCTTCAAAATAGATACAGCTAATTAGATTCCTTGCTAGATGGAAGCAATACTTCTGAATGTATTCAGAAGCCCAGCTGATAAGACACAATGAGACAAAAAGTGTACATCAGTGAGTGAACTTGAAGTGTTTGTCTTGCAGAAACTCAAACTGCAGCATCATTGTTTTGCTTCGCACTTTCCCAAAATAGACTGAAGACTGTCAAGTTTAGGGTCTTAATTACAGGAGGTTAATAAAAATGCAGGATGCTAGAGAGCCTGTAGGAATCAGAATCAGTAGCATCTGGCTCCATATTCCAAAGGTGATGAGTACACCACAGACACAGGTGCTGTTGACATTCCCTTGGAGTCTGTAGCACAGACCCTTTCAAATGCCCACATGATTTGGGGTACCTTTACTACTTCCTGAATTTGGGGTGCTGTTTAGGGAGCTCAAACCCCAACCCTCTGGCTTGAGTCTCCTAATCTTCTTGTAGACAAAACCATATTTGATACATGAAATCATCTGTTAAAGGCATTTAAAGAAAGCAGGGTAACAAGGCAAATTAATGACTTTTTTTTTAAGCAGTCACACTTGTGGCTCCCATATCATATGACTGCCCTCAGGTAGGCCCTTTCAAAAGTATTAGCTCATGCCTCAATTAATCCTTCCCTTGATCATAGACTGAAAGGAGTAAAATGCAGCCAAGTACAGGCTCATGGCAGGGGTATTTCTGACCAGCAGTCGTAGCAGCAGCCTCTGTCAAAGCATTTCCTTTTCCGTCTATTCACAGTGGCAAACCTTGACAAAACTGGCTTGTTGCTACAGGGAAACATTTTTTTTGAAGCAACAATTAGACAATATTACAGAGAGAGCCATTAAGACCTCTGTGATCCAAGCTAGGCCCAGCCCAGTCTAGACACAACCATTACTTCTTTTTCTTTTGTCTCCTGCATCTTGCCTTCCTCAAGATCGCCCCCATCCAATTCTTTCCCAAACCTCTCCTTTGTGAATTTCTCATGCTATGAATTCAAGAATAACCTTGGGAGGCAAGGAGAGAATTCCATTGAATTTCATTCTTTTATATACCCCTCTTAAAAGCAGATAATTTGAGACTAAAGCTTCATGGATAACTACTATTCTAAAAGATGATCTTCTATAAATTTAATCCCCATAATGTTCTAATAAGTATAAAAAGAATAAAGAAATCAATGTTGGTTTTCAACGTTAAATGCCTAATGATAATAATTCACATTTATAAACTTTGAAATTAATGAAGCACTGTAGCTATTTCTTTTGATCTACATAGCAGCACTATGAGAGGAATTATAGGCAGTCATCAAATTTAGAACCAAAAGGGTTCTAGAGACCTTCTAGTCCAACCACCTTAGACCAGAGCTCCTTGAGATCAGGTACTGCTTTTATCTTTCTTTATTTCTCTTTCTTCCTTCTTCCCTTGCTTCCTTTCTCCTTTCTTCCTCCCTTCCTTCCTTCATTTCTTCCTTCTTTCCCTCCTTCCCTCCTTCCTTCTTTCTC
>NW_025351730.1:0-4096 GCF_016433145.1 Gracilinanus agilis
CTATTCCAGGAGCAAAGTTGATGGAGAGTGAGAAGGTGGCCGAAGAGCTCCCAGACTTCTTAGGTATCACTCAGACCCAGTACCGTTTTTGGAATCACTAAGGTAACCAGAAAGCTGCAGAGTGTTTTCATGGAAGAGTGGGTGGAATGAATGTGTTTCTTAAAATACCTATGAAAGCATAACTGTTAGGCAGTCTTCCAACCCCCACAGCCCAAACCATCATAAACAGAACTCTTTTGAATGTGGAAAATAGAGAGCTGTTTGAGAAAGCAAAGTCAATGCTTCTAAAACCTCACTCGTGATTGTCTTTAACTTTTTGTAGTTGTTAGGGCAGATTCATGCCAATAGACACAGTGCTGAATGAGTGAGGGCTGAGATCAAGTGGTTAGAGATCAGGTCTCATTTCAAGGGCAGTCAACACCTTTCTGAAAGCAAACTACTTACTTGTGTCAGGAGAACAGACTCATTCAAGGAGCCGCTTAGGAAATAGCTCTTCCAGTTTACTAAATAACATGTGTCCTCTGAAATCAATAAATCCACCAACAAAGATTTATCAAGTTCCCACTTATGCCATACTCTGTTGTTAATCTCCCTATTGCAAGGAGTTTACATGCTTTGGGGGGAGAGAGCTAGCAGAGGTGGTGGGAGGTCAGGAAAGGCTTCAGGTGGTGCTAGAGCTCTAGCTTGAAGAAATAGAGGGATTCCGTGGAGTGGGGTAGAAGAAGAAGGGCATTCTAAGTATGGGAGAGACCCAGTGCAAAGGCAAGAAGAAGGGAGATAGAAGGTTATATGTGAGGAAACTAGGCTCTTGTATGCTTAATCTGAAGTTAACAAGGATCTTAACACTCTCTTGTGTTTTCAATGGTCTCAATTTGATGACAGTCTTAGGGTTGGATTGAACTTATGGGTATGACCTTAGGTTTGACAAGCCTTTATTAAGAAACTACTGTGTGCTTAAACGCTAGTACCTCAGCTACAATTTCACCAGACTGAATATCCAAACAATATCCATGTGGGTTTTCAACTCCACACTGACAAGTTGAAAATTAGAGAAGGAAGAATAAACACCAAGATGTTATTTTAAAATGCTGTGTGTCATGAAGGTATCTGGTCATTTGTGTGTCTGATATCTGGCTGTCGTGGAATAGCCAGTAGTAGTGGGAGAGAGAGAGAGGAGGGAGGAAGAGAGAGAGAAATATAGAGAGAGGGAGAGAGAGAAATAGAGAGAGAGGGAAAGAGGGAAGGGGAGAGAGAGGAGGGAGGAAGAGAGAGAGAAATATATATAGAGGGAAATAGAAATAGAGAGAGAGGGAAGGAGGGAAGGGGGAGAGAGAGGAGGGAGGAAGAGAGAGAGAGAAGGAAGGAAGGAGTGGGGAGAGAGGGAAGGAGGAAGGGGGAGAGAGAGAAGGAAGGAATGAGGGAGGGAGGAAGAGAGGGAGAGAGAGAAAAGAGAAGAAAGGACAGACAGAGACAGAGAAATGGAGAGACAGAGTCAGAGAGAGAAAGAGAGAGACACAGAGAGGTGAAGTGAAACTGATGATAATTGGGTTTGAGAGAACACTATATAAAGTGGGCCAAAACCTGGATTTATTCATGGAAATGTGAAGGAGTAAAATGAGAGTAGACACTTCATTGGACAGTATCAATTTCTTGGAGAATAGGAACTTATGGAGAAATCCCACTAGTGCATATATGTCTAGTTCTCTCTGATACCTCAGGACTTCTTGCTACTCTGCTCACTAGTTTTACCTGAGTCTGTCTTAACTAGGGTCACATGTGTCTCTCTCTCTCTCTCTCTCTCTCTCTCTCTCTCTCTCTATATATATATATATATATACACATACATACATACACACACATATATAGGAAAGTCTAGGCAAATGGGGTTAAATAACTTGCCCAGAGTCACACAACTAGGAAGTATATGAGGCAAGATTTGAATCCAGGCCTGGCACCCTATGCAACATTTATATTGAAGAGGATACCATGGCCTGAATCTTTGCTACTTCTTAGTGTCCTCACATGGAAAGAGGATGATGATAAAAATAATGAAGCAATCAGGCATCTAGTTGATACAATGTATAGAGCAAAGGACATGGAGTTAGAAAAGACTCGAGTTCAAATCCTCCTCTGAATTTACTAGTTGTGTTGATACATGGATGCAAACCATACAAAGTTGTAACCCCACCATAATGGGAAGGTACTTTAATTTCTAAGAAAGAAGAAGAAAGAAGAAAGCCATTATGGATTATATATTTTGATTTATTAATATTATGGGGGTAATTAGGCTGGAAAAGGAGTTTACTCATGAGACTGGCCCTAAGGTGGCAACAGGGCAGAGTAATGGAACCCCACATGTAATGGAACCCTGCTTAGGCTAGGTCAGATATTACATAGAGAAAGCACCAAGAAGGCATAGGGCCCATGGGCTGGCCTGTGGTCACATGTGAGTTTTCTGATGGATAGGCTAGCGAGGGCTTCTTTTGCTTCTTATAGTTAAGATGAAGGTGGTTCATATTCTTCTTCTTTTTTTAAATTAAAACCCTTACCTTCTGTTTTGGAGTCAATACTGTATATTGGTTCCAAGGCAGAAGAGAGGTAAGGGTAGGCAATGGGGGTTAAGTGACTTGCCCAGGGTCACACAGCTGGGAAGTGACTGAGGCCAGATTTGAACCTAGGACCTCCCATCTCTAGGCCTGGCTCTCAATCTACTGAGCTACCCAGCTGCCTCCTGGTTCATATTCTTTGTGCGATCATAGATCATGTTCTCACTCTCTGGTCCCCACTGTACCATTGACCTTAGGCAAATCATTTAACCTCTTTCGGTCTCTGTCTCTTCACCTGTAAAATGGGGATAAAATAGCATTCTTGTGGGGTTCAAATAAAACGACCATTATAAAGCAACTTGTAAATCTTAAAACATTAAGTAAATGCAAGCTATTTTTTATTATTTTCAGAAATAATAAGAATACCCAAGCTTTTTACTGGGCCCTCATTGCTTTCATTGATGAAGATGTTGCTCTAGCATTGGATGTCTCCTTAACCAGGTATTAAATTCTCTTGACAAGATGAAGTCTTTGGTAAGGCGTAATCTCATCTGGCCCTGGGTTCTACTCAGGTTTCCTCACGTGGTATTAAAAACGCCACATAGAGGAAGACTGATTAATTCAGGGCCAGTTTGTAATCCTGGTCATCCTTATTATTAAACCTTTGGATTTGGTCTTTTAGATGGAGAGCAGAGACACGGGGACACACACAAAGAGATAAAATCATACCTTAAAGAAAGAGAGTAGAGAAGGACTCTACAGAGACTACGACTCTTTTTCTAGAGGGGTGACCTGCATATCTCTATCTACACATGCTATCCGCAGGCAACCATGTGCTCTATGGAACCATATAACCCCAGGACAACAGTAAATGGAGCCAGAGGTAGAGTGGCAGAGAGGTCCTGAGCCAAACTGCGAGATAGAAGAGCTAGAGCCAGGAATAACAGCACATCAGTAACAGAGGGATCTAGGATTTCCTGGACCAGAAAAGGGGTTTCTGCACCAAGCTTCTTAGACCCTGTGGAGAAGTTTCTGGACCAAGCAGAGGCCAAGTGGGAATCAGAACCGTGTTACAAGGAGAGATAGAGCCAGAGTGAAGTGGAAAAAACTTAGTCCTTGCCCTTCACTAATACAGTGATGCATATGAACTGGATAGAGAACTTCTGTAGATTTCTCATCTTTCCTTTTCCTACCCCAGCTAGGGAAATCTCCCCCCACTCCACCCCAGGCTCTCTGTCTTTGTCTCAGTCTCATCTTTCTCTCTGTCTGTCTCTATTTCTGTCTCTCAGTCTCTTTCCGTCTCTGTCTCTCTTGGTCTCTGACTCCGTCTTTGTCTCTATGTGTCTTTCTGTCTCTGTCTCTCCTCTTTTCTTTCTTTCTCTAAATATTTATATTTTATATACATAGATAATTTAATGTGTGTATTTTATATATAAGTATTTCTATATATAATATGACTATATTATATATAATTATTTATATAGTTATATATGCATATATAATATGTGTGTATTTTATATATAAGTATTTCTATATATAATATGACTATA
>NW_025351731.1:0-3413 GCF_016433145.1 Gracilinanus agilis
CTATGAGCTCTACTTTGAATTAAAAGTAGAAGTTTTGACCTGCAGGGCAATTTTGACAAATTGTGCTCTCAAATCAATTTTAAAGACACATTAAGTTGAGCGTGGGAGAGAAAGATAAGCTAAGACTAAAGAACTTACTGTGGGAGACAATCTGGTCCACCATCCCATGAGGATGAAGCAAGAGATGTGCTCCATGCAGAGGAGGCTGTAGGGATTGGGTAGAGAAGAAATCACCTAGGGCATGGCCTTAGGAGCAAGGAAGTACACCAGCTTGTAACTATTTTCAGTAATTATTCTTGCAAACCCAAGGAGTATAAGTGACATGAGAGCTTTCTAAACTTTAAAGCCCTGGAGCTAATTCTTAGTTGTTGCCTCAACCTCCACTGCTCTCTTGGGGAAGAGAGGTTTTGGGGGGAGTACAGAAGGAATATTTACACCTCAGAAATGATCACAATTAGAACCTGCTCTATGACACAAATTCTAGATTTTGAAATTACTTTCTGGAATCAAAATTTTCTTTTCTTCCAGATGTCTCTATCTTTTATTACTCCTTTTTCTGGTCTTTGACTTTACAATACACTTAATTATGACTTGGTTCTTTACTGTTTTCTTAGTTGAACAAGCCTATTCTTGCCTAACTTCCTTTCCTAACCATTATTTACCTTCTTGTGGAGCAAAATAATAATGTCCTCTCTCCTACTCTTAACTCTCTTAACCAGTTGCTTTTCCCTTCTTGTTCTGCCAACTGCGGAATGCTTATTGTCTGTGTCTTCCACCTTTACATTGATCTGCCTAGCATAGTGGAGAAAATCATGAAATTGTCCTGACTAGACTTACTACAGCTTCCTATATCTTCAGACTAATGCCTGCTGCAACTTGTGGATATTTTCAACTTATCAGGGACATTCTTAAGAGTAATAAAGACCTGGATTCGAATATTACTAGCTCTATATCCCTGGGTAAATCATATAACTTACCTGTGCCTGAATTTTCTCATTTATTAAATTTACTCGAATGCCTGCTATATCTACATCTATAACACAAACTCACTATACTCTAAAAGCTCCCACAGCTTTAAATCTGTGATCTCAATAAAGAATCAAGGCATCATAGTAGAGAGAAAAGGAAACTTAGAGTTCTGAAGAGTCTATCTCAAACATTTATTGCCTCCTAGCTTTGAGTCTAAATCTCAGTTTCTTTATCTGTAATTGAAGAAAAGAATAATATTTACAGCAGTCAACTTATTGGCTTAGAGTGATGTTAAAATGAGACAAAGGAGACAAAGTACTCTACAAACTTTATAAAAGTTATATAAATATGGGATATTATTTTTATCTCTAATTGACTTTCAATCACATATCTGAAAATGTTTTGGTTTAGTTTTATTTGTTTAACCTCTACCTGCCTCCAATTCTATCCTTTCTATTCTTAGCAGATGACCTTGACTCCTACTTAACCAAGAAGACTAAGACAAACATAAACTCCCTGGTTTCCTGCATTATTCCTTTTTAACCTCTCAATAGTCTCACCTAATATCTCTTCCTTCTTTTTTAGCATCAGAAAACTTAGCAATTCTTGTGGTTTAAAGTATCCTTCATATGTCTTCAATTACATTACATCTACTCTGATTAAATATAATATTTTTCTTTGATTTAAAGCTAGAAGGAACCCCAAAGAACATCTACTCTAGTTATATCCTTTAATTTTAGAGATGAAAAACAACAATAACTACTAAAATCAAGAGGTATAAATAAACTTTCCCAATGCTACACATATAGTTCTCATTCCCTTGTGTCAACCATTCCTCTCTATTTGGTCATATATATTAATTCTTTTATTTTCAACTGGTTCCTTTCTCTTAACCTGCAAAAGTGTTAGGGTCTCCTCCAGGCTACAGACAAATACAAAAGTAAGAAACCTAATGAAGGTCCTATTACCCATACCTTTGTTCTTATCCACTTCCTTACTAGTAGGAAGGTGTACCTTTCTCCCCTTCCCCTTTTTAACCCTTTGGTCCCAAGAAATGGGCTTACATTTCAGGTTTGCCTTGGTTGTGATCCTGTAACATTTGTCCTTCTTACTTCTGTGTATGAGAAGTGAAATTCCTATTGCATCTGGGGAACTTCTGCCTTGGAAAACTTGGAGGTAGGATTCTAGCCCAGACTTTAGTCTTAGACCTTAGCCTAGAAGCCCTGAGAAGCCAGGAAGCAAGGGATGTGAGCCTATTTTGGGATTTTAGATTTGGAATTTGGTGGGACTATGGATTATATCAGAACTGAATTAAAATGAACCTCATTCCCTTCCAATCTCCAGGGTATTAGGGGAAAAGAAAGGAAGTATTTGAGATTTTCTATGTTCACTTTTGTTATTCCTTTGAAATAAATATTCATTTAAAAAAGTTAATCCAATTATTAAGTGATTGAATAGAACTGGGGTTCAGAGAATCCCTGAAAATGAGAAAATAGAATTAGTGGAGATGGGAGCCAGATACAGAAGAACTAAATATCATAAATGTACTGGAGAAAATATTGGCAAATATTCAATGGCTTCCTGTTGCTTACAAAACTAAGTATGAATTCCAAGTAATGAGCCAAATTAAGCTCTTCAAAACTTCCTCATTTCCTATTGGTTTTGCCTTCGGGAGCCAATCATACTAAGTTTAATATTTAAATATTACTAACAAAATTAACCATATCTAGATCCTGAAGTCAATTCTGTCTGTAACATAGCCAAAAGAGATGGTGAGAACAGAAGGGGAAGTTCTTATTATATACCTAAAACACTATTATAACATGAAAAACAGTGGTAATAAGACCATCAAGAAATAGAATAGTCAATGGTGAGTTCCTTAGCCTTACATTAAAAACCTCCCACCACTTGGTACTTTCCTTTTTGTTAGGACCTGGTAGTTAATCTTTTATTATTTTTTTAAATTGCAAACACTTCTTTTTTATCCTGTTATATGTAATCTATACCCTCTGTCATAGTCTGAAATAACTCAATTACATCCCTTTTCCCAGAGAAAAAAACATTGTTAATTTAGGAGCAAACCTAGGAATCACCAAAAATACATTTAATCCCTTTCCCTCCCGAATATCCAATTCTTGTCTTGTGTTTTAAAATATATATGAAAGAGCCAATCTCTTTGTTCTCAGTCTTATTTGCCGAACATCAGTTCCTATTATTGACTCCAGCATTCATGGAAAAGTCCCTAAATATCAGATAATTATTTTCTTAACATCCTATTAAACTATGTAGAAGAGTTTTCATCATCAACTTTCCCACTCTTCAAAGGCCTCCACCAATTTCCTTACGCATCACATTTGCCTTCTCCTACTTAAAGGATCAAACTCCACAGAATTAAGTACATCTCATCTTTTCCCTACTAGTTAAAAAGATATATATATATATAT
>NW_025351732.1:0-2084 GCF_016433145.1 Gracilinanus agilis
TTTTTCTTCTCCACTGGAATTACTTTCCTTTGGGTTTTCAGAATTTTATTCTTGACTCTCTATCTCCATTCTGAACTGGTTTCTTCTAAAGCAGATTAATCCATGGAATCCTGTCGATTTTTCCAGTGAATGCTTTGAAATTTACATGGCTTGTCAGACTATGCTTGCATTTCTTTTCCTCTACCACAAATGTAAGGAGAGAGTGGCCACTTTCCCCCAGAGTTTCCATTATTTCCAGCCCACAATTAGTTTCTCTCTTTTAAAAAGCAGCTAAGTGAAATAGTAGATAGAGACCTAGACAAGAGAGACATAAGTTGAAGTAGTCTGGTCTCAGACATTTACTAGCTGTGTGACCCTGGGCAAGTCACTTGTGTCTGCTTCTTTCTTCAACTATAAAATGGAGATAATAGTAGTCCCTCCTTTTAGGATTCTTGTGAAATCAAATTAAATAATATTTGTAAATTGCTTAGCATAGCATCGGGCATATAGTAGGACTTAATAAATGCTTTCTCCCTTCGTTTTTAGGGAGAATAAGAGCCAAAATAGAATTTCTATTTAATGATTCCTCCACCTTTGAAAGAGTGAAATTATTTCTAAGAAAAGTAAGAATTTATTAGCCACTATACTTTTGGAAGGGGGAGGAGAGAGGGAAAGATGAAGAAAAGGAGAAAGAGGGAGAGGGAAGAAGCAGAAGAGGGAGAAAGAGGGATTGGGATAGGGAGGTGGACAGTTATAACGCATGCCTAGATAACTGAAGTTCCCCATCACAAGCCAGGCTGGTGATCAATTTCCCAAACTCCTCATCTCTTTCTTCTTTCTGTTCAAGTGGACTGTAGTAAAATCCAATGACAAAATCATTTTTGTTAATTCCTCCATTGAATTTCATCCTAACACTCTCTATTATACTTTTGCCATACATTCTGGTTCCTGGATTTCCTCACAAGTATTCTTTCTTAATATACAATGCTGCTTTCTCCAATTTACGTATCTTCCTTCTTTTGAATAAAGTATACCCATCTGGAACCATAGTTCACTCATAGATTCATGCCACCAAATCTTAGTGATAACTATGAGGTTAAATTTGCCTCCTTGCAAAGGACCTTTAGTTCTTCTTTTTTGTTACTTAACTCGGGACATTTATATAGAGACTTTTGAAGTCATCAGTTTTCTTACCAACTCCTTTCTTGGATTTTGTCTCCTCTGAAATTCTAGATGTCTCAGCTGTTATACTTCTTTCTTCTATGTAGCTACTCTGTATGGAATCTAACACAAGGGTTAGACATGGAATCTAACTCAAGGGTTAGACATAGAATCTAACTCAAGGGTTAGACATAGAATCTTTTCTTCCCTCATATCAAATCCTTTTGACAAGATTTTCCAGACAGCCAGAAATTTAATTTTTTTTAAATTTTGTGGGAAAATGGGGACAAGAATGCACTGTTGGTGGAACTGTGAACTGATTCATCCATTTTGGAGAGCAATCTGAAATTTTGCCCAGAGAATTATAAAACTGTATACCCTTAGGCCCAGCAAAACCACTGTTGGGTCTTTTTCATAAGGAGATTAGGGAAAAAGGAAATGAACCTATATGTCCTAAAACATTTATAGTAGCTCTCTTTGTTGTCACAAAGAACTGGAAATTAAGGGGATGTCTATCAATTGAGGAAAGGTTGAACACTGGGCATATGATTTTTTTTTAACATTTATTAATATTCATTTTTAACATGGTTACATGATTCATGCTCCCCTTTCCCCTTCAACCCTCCCCCCCCGCCCCCCCCCCACCCTTGGCCGATGCGCGTTTCCACTAGTTTTGTCATGTGTCCTTGAACAAGACCAATTTCCAAATTGTTGGTAGTTGCATTGGTGTGGTAGTTTCGAGTCTACACCCTCAGTCATGTCCACCCTGACCCATGCGCTCAAGCAGTTGTTTTTCTTATATGTTTCCTCTCCTGCAGTCCTTCCTCTGAATGTGGGTAGCATCTTTACCATAAATCCCTCAGAATTGTCCTGGGTCATTGTATTGCTGCTGGTACAGAGGTCCATTACATTCAATTTTACCACAGTATATCAGTCTCTGTGTA
>NW_025351733.1:0-3006 GCF_016433145.1 Gracilinanus agilis
ATATTAAGTAATTAAAATAAATATGATAAGTATATATGAATAATTAAAAATTTAATTATTTTGTTTTAAAAAAATAAAAATATTTTTAGGAATATTTGTTCCTAAAGGTAATAATAGGAAGTCAACAGAGTTTATTGATTGGAAGTAAGGGAAAAGGCAGGAAATAATTTGGTCAGACCTGTGTTCAAGAAAATCACTTTGCCATCTGAATGATTAGCTTTATTTTTAGCACAAGGAGGTAGCAAAAATCATCTCTGTGAAGTTATATAGCAACCAGATGTCACAATTTTTAGGACCTGAAATAAATTCAGATCTTTATGACTTTGCTTTCACTCTGTACTTAGCACAATACAATTTCTTTTCTCAATGCCATCCCAGGATCAGAGAATTTGCACATGAAAAAGCCCTCTATATTTTAATACAGTTTAAAAAGAAAACATTTTGCCAAGTTAATGCAAATAAATGAAAAAAAAATCATTAACTTACCTAATAAATGTATAAAAAAGAAGGAAGGTTGGACTAAATCAACTTTGGATTGAGTAAAAGCCAGACCACTTGAAAAATATTTAGAGCTGTTTTGCCAATCTGGATACAACTAGTTTTTCTTGGTACCACTAAAAGAAATTTGTTAGCAATAGAAGAATGTCATTTTTATTCTGTGTACTTCCATACAATTTAGAGTCCAATGATTTTATAAAACATCGATGATACAGAGGAAAAATAAAGTATGATAAGTACAAATCAAAAGTTGTTTGTAAGGAATTGGTTGCCATAGAAATTAGCTATATTTGTAAAATATGGGATCAGACAAGTCTTATGATCCTGAACTCTATAAACTGTTTTTCTTTAGAAAGAAGTCACTTTTCCCCATTTCTTGTAAAAGGAAGCATTCGGACTAGATCACGACAAGGGTTACTTTCATTTTTAAATTCTATGGTTCAATACAAATACTTGGTCCTTCAGAAAGGGCCCCTATTCTTCTCCCTGACTAATAGAGAATTGCCACTTGAGACAGAATATTACAATCCTGAAAGATCCGGAGGGGAAAAAAGCACCAATACACCACAACTCCACTTCAGTCTCAGTATAACTGACAAACATCAAAAAGCCTTGTAGATAGGTCTAAGTTCTAAATTCAGAAAACTTTGCTTTATCGACCAGAGAAGTTTAACTGGACTTTTCAACCCGCATTCATTATGAAGGTGATATTTATAATATAAAGTTTTAGAATGTAGGAATCCTTAGAGATCATCTAGTCCAATAATCCACTAGGCATTCAAGGTTCTGAAGATATAAAGTTTGTTTGATTTTTTAAAATACAGTACTTGCCTTCAAAGAGCTTTTATTCTACATGGAGTGTATTATATTATTATTATATATTATAATATTATGCCCACATATTTGTGTAATATAAAGGATATTCATGTTTAGACATTATTTTGGGAGATTCATCAGAGGAGGAAGATGAACACTTATTGAAAGAAAGAGAATGATCAAGCTTTCCTGAATCTATTCTCCACCATTTAGCAGCAATTGCTTTCTAATTAAATAACTTTGTGGTCAGTCATCAACCATACCAGGATCAAAAGTGGGTCCCTACCTTATATCTCAGAGAACACATTTATTAGAAAAGTATTTCAGAATTACAGCCAGTATCTCTCACAGAGGTACAGGGTACCTTTGAGCCAAGGCCTCTGGGAATTTTCAGCAGGGAGCATGTTCTTCCAAAGATGAATCATCTGTGGTCTCGGACCTGCTGCTAATCCCACTGACGTATGCATACATCATTGGATTCAAGAGTGGAAACTTTTGGACATCTCTTATATATATATAGTAGTCTTGCCTTCTCATGTGAATTATGACATTCTCATTAGTCTTCCCCACTTCCAAAGCCTATGCTATGTGGGAATTAGAGGTCAGAGTCCAGTCTGAAATTTAATTTTAGAGTAATTTTTTGTTTTCACCAACTTTGGGTCTCTCTTTTAAGAGCTAGTCTCACCTTTCCACTAACCAAAGACAGCCTGGACTAGACAGCCATCCTAGGGGTCTATTTCTTTAGTGAATTAGCAGGAATTAGTTTCTATGCCATAGGCCTGCAAGGTCAATGAGAAATAAAAGATGCCTGGAATATTTTAGGAGAAGCAGAGTATAACAGCTTTCATTCATTCATTTATTCATTTTTGGTTCAGATTGTGATTCCATCAACAAAGGAACACTCCATGCAGAAACCTCTTCTGCCAATACAGTTTGGTGACTATCCAACAACTGCATATTTTGGAGACATGCATGAGGTCATCGAGAAGTTAGTGACCTGACCAGTATGATACAATCAGTTCGCATTAAGAGATGGGACTATCCCAGGTCATATTTGTACAATAGATGTAGGGCTGGAAGGGGCCTTAGAATTTATCTAGTTTATGTATACAAATGTATATACACATGGCATAGCTTCATATTATCAATATATACAGAGGCAACATGGCATAGTGAATAAAACACCATTCTTGAAGTCAGAAAACCTGGGTTCAAAATATTATCTTATACACACTATGTGACCCTCGATATTTAAGTTCTCTCAGCCTCAATTTCCTCATGTGTAAAATCAGGATGATCACTGCATTGTTATAATTATCACATGAGATAATATATATATATATATACATATATAAATATAAATTCCTTGCAATTGTATTTTTCAGGTCTTAGCACAGTTATATATAACTATCTATGAAAGTATTGTTCATACATGTATCTATATTTCTGTATATATGTGTACATAGGATATATAGACCTAGCAAGAATATAGAATGTTTGATCTCTATCTAATTTAATAAGTACCAGTAAGATTTGCTCCGAGGAGAAAAATAGCTTACCAGTTTGCTTCTCGGGTGGAAGAGTGAAAAAAGAAGAAAGAGATTAGGGTTGGGGGAGAAAGAGAGGGAAGGAAGGAAGGAAGGAAGGAAGGAAGGAAGGAAGGAAGGAAGGAAGGAAGGAAGGAAGGAAGGG
>NW_025351734.1:0-7912 GCF_016433145.1 Gracilinanus agilis
ATATAGGACAGGACTCCAAAGAAGTCCAAAGGAGAAGTGAGGGGAAGGCATTTTCGGTTATAGGATGGGAGAGTTGAGGGGGGCCCCAGACAGACACTGCATCCGCCTTTCTAGAGAAGGGCTTTCCCACTCTGGCCAGAGTGGCAGTGGCTGTAGCAGCCCGACTGCGGTTCGGGCGCCTCCCAGCTCTAGCCAGCCACAAGTTGTCAATCTTTCCCTAAATCCCGCCCGAGCGAGGAAAGTCCTACCAGGAGAGGCCCGGAGTGGGAGGGCAATGTGAAAACTCTCCTCCTGCATTCCTGATCCCTCTTCCTGCTCTTCCCCGCCCCCCCCTTCCCCTCTTCCTCTTTGGCTACGTGGTGGTCTCCCAGGCCGACACCCTGACAGGCAGGCAGGCAGGCACCCCCCAGTGAGGGTAGGGAGAGGGGTGAGCCATTGGGGTCTGGAGTGGGAGGCCAAGGAGAAAACTCTCCGGCAGCGTTCCCGACCCCTCTTCCTGCCCTTCTCCCACCCCCTTCCCTCCTCTCTTCCTCTTTGGCTACGTGGTGGTCGCTGGGACCGACACCCCGAGTCAGGCAGGCAGGCACCCCCGGTGGGATAGACACGGAGGGGGAGGCAAGTCTGGTAGGGAAGGCCTCCGGTTAGGGCAGCGGGATGGGGCCAGGCGGCCGCGGCCGGACCCCTGGCCTCGGGGTGCTCTGTGTCCTGTGCTTCTACTGCTCTCTGAGCCCCGGGTGGGCTCAGTACGAGCGCTACAGCTTTCGCAGCTTCCCCCGGGACGAGCTGATGCCCCTGGAGTCTGCCTATAAGTACGGCCTGGACCAGTACGGCCAGGAGAACTGGGCCGAAAGCGTGGGCTACCTGGAGATCAGCATGCGTCTGCACCGCCTGCTGCGGGACAGCGAGGCTTTCTGTCACCTCAACTGCAGCACCGTGCGCATGGACAGGGACGCGCCCGCCCCTAGCCCTATCCGCGACCCCCAGCCCCAGGACAGGGACAGGTTTGCCGGCTTCCCCGAGCTGAGGCTCTTTGGGGACCTGCTGCACCGCGCGAAGTGCCTCAAGCGCTGCAAGCAGGGGCTCCCGGCCTTCCGCCAGTCTCAGCCCAGCCGAGAGGTGCTGGACGAGTTCCAGCGGCGAGAGCCCTATAAGTTCCTCCAGTACGCCTACTTTAAGGTAAGCCCTCCTCCCCCGGCCCAGCCCTTGCCCGCCCCCCTCCGCACTCCGCCCGCCTTTCCTCGGGCCGCCCTGCCCACACCTTTCTCCCAAGTAAACCCAGCCCTCCCACTGCAGCCCCTGACCCAATCCCTCGTATTTATTTTGGCTTTAGGGTTGGGAGGGACCTTAGAGGTTACGAGCCCAAACCCCACTTTTTATGGGCGAGAAAACCCTCCTCCACCCAGAGAAATGACTTCAACTTCTTTTTCCAAAAAAATCTCTTTTATTTTGAACGTGGCAAATCATAAACGAATTTCAGCGTTTTAATATACTTACGCTCCTCCTTCACCCTCTGCCCTCGTCCCTAGTTCTGTAACCGTAATGAAGGCATAGACTGGCTGCTTGGGCGGGTGTGCCCATTTACTCCCCTCTGGCCACACCAAAAACTGCCTTCCTGGGCTTGGCCTTGTCTAATCTTTTCTTGTCTTCTCCTCAATAGAGTAAGAATTCCTTCAGGGCTGGCACTGCCCCCGTTTTAGATTTGTATCCCCAGAGATTTGAACATAGGTCGGTTCAGCTCTGTCTGACTCTTCGAGACCCCATTTTGGAGTTTTCTTGGCAGAAATACTGGAGTGGTTGGCCATTTCCTTCTCCAGGAAACTGAGGCAAACAGAGTTAAGTGACTTGCCCAGACCCCTACTGCTAGTACACTTTAGAGCTCATAAAGATGGATCTTCCCGATTCCAAACCATTGCTCTCTCCACTGCCCTAAAATAGTAAATGTTTATTCAATGCTTCATTCATTCATTTCATAGCAGTCTTCCAGCATTACATATCCTTAGATCACAGATCTAGAGAAGGAAGGGAAAGGAGAAACTATCTAGTCCAACCCCATTCATTTTACAGATGAGGAAACTGAGGTCAAGAAAGGCCAAGTGCTTTGCCCAGTGTCACAGGGAGTAGTGTGTGAACTCAGATTTTAACTCAAATTCCTCTGCCTCCAAAGCCAGTGCTCTCTCCCATTTCCTCTTGTCTTCTTAGTCATTTCTTAGCCATCCCCATCTAGATAAGTTCCAATCAGCCCCAAAGTCCATCTGTCTTTACAAAATCTTAGAAGAGATCTCAGAGGCCATGGAGTTCAACCTGTGCCTCTCTGTGCCCAGTCTTGTTCTTTCTCACCAACCCACAGATCCATGAGCATTATTGATTCAGCTTCCTGTGTTGGCATAGTCTGCTCACCCTTTGACTGACCTCTTCCAGTTTAATTCAGCTCATTTCAAGAAGCATTTATTACACACAATGTACCAGGCTCTGGGAAATCCTTAATTCTCATCTTTCTCTAACACAGCAGTCTCTCTGCAAAATTCTCTGTTTGGCCTTCAAAGCCTTTCATAACTTGGCTCCTTCCTACTTTGCCAGTTATTTTATAGCTCAGTTCCCTCCTGGATCCAGTGACACTGACCTCTTTGATAAGAAACTCCATTTCCCATCTCAGGGCATTGCCACTTGCTTTTCCCACTGCCTGGAATTCTCTCCATCCTTTCGGTTTTCTGACTTCCTCCAGCTAAAATCTGGTCTTCTGCAATAACAAAAAAAAGTCTTTCTACTCCCCACCTCCCCTTAATGCTAATTAATTTCTCCTGAATTTGTTGATATTATTTAGTCATTTTTTCAGGCATGCTAACTCTCTGTGACTCTGGTGATTTTCTTGCCAGAGATACTGGAGTAGTTTGTCATTTCCTTCTCCAGCTCATTTTACAGATGAGAACTGAGGCAAACCCCAGGATCACATAGCTAGTAAAATACTTATTTACTCATTTTCTGAGATAGAGAAGAGGCATCCAGGTTTCTTCAGTAGTCATTTACTTGCTTAGAAATCCTACTGAGCAGCTAGGTGACTTAGTAGAATGCCAAGCCTGGAAATGGGGATCCTGAGTTCAAAAGTAGCCTTAGAAACTTTCTAGCTGTAGGACCCTGGGCACAATCCCATCACCTTTACTGATCTTCTGCCTTGGAACCAATACTTAGTACTGATTCAAAGACAGATGGCAAGGATTAAAATAAGAAAAAGAAATCCTACACAAGTCCTCATAAATTTTTATTGATGACAAAAGTAAAGTTTAACCCAGATGTAATTCTAGAATTTTTTTAGCAGTCCTAAAACTGTTTAAACAACTTTGTTTATCCAGAAATGAAGACCTTGTGCTTAGTGTTAACTAAAAAAACAAACCCTTACTTTTCATCTTAGAATTGATATATAGTATAGAAGAGTAGTAAGGATTAGGCAACTGAGGTTTTCTGGCTTGCCCAGGGTCCCACAGCTAGGAAGTGTCTGAGACAAGATTTGAACCCAGGACCTCCTATCTTCAGGTCTGGCTCTCCCTCTTTTTCCCCCTCCTTCTTTCTCTCCCACCTCTCCCCTCTCTTTCTTCTTCTCTCCTCCCTCTTCTCTCCCTCTCCCCTTCTTTGTCTCTCTCTTCCTATCTCTCTCTCTCTCTCTTTCCCTCTCTTTCTGTCTCTCTCTCTCTCCCCATCATACATACAGAGACTTAAAAAAAAATCTCTTTCACGTTTTCTTGCTGCATACAAATCTTTATATCTTTCTTGTTTTCCTCTCTTTGTTAGTATAGATCAGTGGTTCCCAAACTTTTTTGGCCTGCCACCCCCTTTCCAGAAAAAATATTACTTAGCCCCCTGGAAATTAATTTTTTTTTAAATTTTAGTAGCAATTAATAGGAAAGATAAATGCACCTGTGGCCATCACTGCCTCCCTGGATTGCTGCAGCACCCACCAGTTGGGAATCACTGGTATAGATCTTATCCTATGTGTTTTGTTTCCTCTTTTCCTTCTCACCTTTTCTTTCTTTTTTTTTAAACCCTTACCTTCTGTCTTAGAATTTATACTAATTATTGGTTCCAAGGCAGAGGAGAGATATGGATGAGACGACTAGGGTTAAGTGACTTGCTCAGTGTCACATAGCTAGGAAGCGGATGAGGCCAGATTTGAACCAAAGACCTTTCCCATCTCCATACCAAACCAAAACTCCTGACCTTTAATTTGCCAAAATATGGACTTGAATTCTAATTGTAAATATATATATATATATATAAATACCTTACCTTCCATTTTAGAACCAATACTGAATTTCAGTTCCAAAGCAGAACAGGAAAGGGTAGGCAAATGGGATCAATTGATTTTCCTAAGGTCACATAGCTAGGAAGTATCTGAGGCCACATTTGAACTCAGGACCTTCCACCTCTAGGACTGGCTTTCAATCCACTGAGCCATCCAGCTGCCCCCTGAAACAATACCTTTACATCAATGATGCAGTATGTGATATTTTCTAATAATCTAATTCTGATAATACTTTTCTTTTGATTGAACAAAATACATATATTTTTAAAATAGTTCCTTGATGTTCATCTACATTGTTCAGTCTCAGTACTCCTCTCTGGAGCTTTTCCGAGCCAGTTTATTTCAATATGGTCATGGTTTTTGGCTTCAAGTTTGTGTGTTGGACCCGTTCCTTGGCAAGCTGAAATGAGACTTGTCAATATTGTCAGATCAATAGAGATGCTAGTGATGTAGTTCTGAAATTCATGGCCTTCAGAAAATGGACTAGATCTCTTGCTGTGGCCTGAGGAGCAAAGGATCACAGATTAGTGCTGGAAGGAATCTGGTCCAACTCCCTCATTTTATAGATATTTTTACTGAGAGGCTGTGACTTGCCTCAGGTCACCTAGCTAGATAAACGTGAGGGTTCTCACTTCAAATCCTGCCTTACTTTAAATTAAACCACTCTGAGTTATTTACCCTGATCACAGACCCAGAGCCTTGCAATCAGAACCAAGTAAAATATGTGACCAGTTTGGAATTCAACTCAGGATCATCTGCTGAGGATCTAGTGATGTTAGCCACTTTCAAAGGGGAATCAGAAGCAGCCAGCTGAAACTAAGAGAGGTGAATTAAGGAATTCAGTCTTGCCCGGGGCTCAGTCCCATCCTGTCTGATTTCACTAGAATCCAATTTTAGTATACATCTGAAAGGAACAATTCCTCCCTCTACCATTAGGTAAATATAACAAGAGTAGTGGATAAGCCGGGAGGAATGGAATCTCCAAACATTTGGATCCAGTCTTTTAGAAAGAGAACATACTCGAGACTGAGATAAGTCATCTCACTTCAGCTGTCTTCAGCTCTCCACAGCAAATGCTGAGATAAAGTGAATCTTTCATTCAGTACCAAGAGGAGGCCTTAATGACCTCAAAACCAATTAATAGGGGGCAACTGGGGAACTCAGTGGATAGAGCGCTACGCCTAGAAATGAGGTCCTAGGTTCAAATCTGACCTCAGATACTTCCTAGCTGTGTAACCCTGGGCAAGTCATTTAACCCCCATTGCCTTGCCCTTACCACTCTTCTGCCTTAGAACCAATACATAGTATTGATTTTAAGAGGGAAGGTAAGGGTTTAAAACAAACAAACAAAACCAATTTATATTCATCACTTACATATAAAAAATCTAACTCAGAAAACTTACCTCCTCCCTGAAAGCTGTGCTTGTTCAATTCACCCCATTCCAATGTCTATCCTAGTCTTCCTTCATGCCCACTCCCTCGTATTCTCTCCACAGGAGTACAATGGGTTTGAATTACATCCATTTGTATATTTGGGATTTTTATATTTGTGTCCTATTTCTTTGATGTGATGAGAGATCTTTAGTCAGGGATTGGGTCTTCTCCATCAGCATGAGAGGGGAAGGACACAGGATTCACCATTAAACAAGGAGTTTCCTGGAAAGGAAAGAGGATTCAGTCCATTCCTTTCCTAGACCTGAACGCTAAGATACCAGTGCCTAAAGGACAGGGCAAGACTGGAAGAGGGATAATGTCTTGTATTGTAAACTGATCAGCCTCCCCGTCCCCTCCTCCATTGGTTATCCTTAAGGTTGCAAGGTGGGTCACCCAGTATCCAGAGAATAGCTATCTCCTTGCATACTTGGTCCCCTGTAGTGACTTCCCAACTGCAGAAACTATAGATGGGTGCATAGAGCAGGGGTGTGTCACATTGGTGTAGACAAGTGCCAACATTCAGTCTTGTTATGGGGTATACCTAGCCTTGGGTTGTGCACCCATGAAGATGGTCCAGCCATAGCACAGCAGGGTAACCACCAGGTGGGAGGCACAAGTGAAGGCAGCTTTCCTGTGGCTCCCCACCGTACCCAAGTGAATGTAGGCATTATAGAACACCTATGAAGGCACCGTCGGCAAATCAGAGCATCAGGGAAGAGGGCACCCACAGCTTCAAACACAGGCCTTGAGGAAAGGCACCTCTTCCATTTGGCTCCAAATGCAGGCAAGGTATAGCAGGGCAGTGATGTTCTAGAAGAAGTGAACCGTGAGGTGGGAGCCACAAAAGATAGCCAGTGAGAAACAGGGAGATCACCAGTGCCTCCAGGCAGCAGCTCATAGCCAACTTCCAACAGAGCCATCCAGTCTATATCCCTACCCTGATTATACTATACCCTAGGAACTCATCTGCACTGTCCTCTGGTCATCCATTCACTCTTTCCCAGACTCCTCTGCTCATGCCTTTCTCTTTTTTCTCTTATCAGAAAAGAAACCATGTTGCTTTTCTTTCTGCGTAGTTGCTTAAGGGTTTAGGCACTTTCTCTTTTTTATAATTTTATCAATTGGCTCAGTTAAAAAGACACATGCTATAGTTTTCAGAGCCTCCCTGTGGACTCCCTTTTTTTTTTTTAAATGGGGCTAAAAGCAGCCATTGACCTCAAGTTTCCTTAAGGCTCTGATGTACTTGCCCTGATGATTTATTAACAAATTGCTTCTTAATTGTGGCTAAGAATACCGGGCACATTTATCATCATTTCATCTCACTTTGTCAAAAGACACCTTAGAAATAGGATCCTAAGTGAAGAGGGAAGCAGAACTTCAGTCATATTTTCCTCTGTATTCTTTTCTTCCCGGAGGGGATCTTTTGCACCATAATCACCATGTGGTCCTGCTGATTCTCTAGCTGGTTTTCTGCCTTTAGTGTATTTAAAGACTTTCCAATGGAGCAAATGAACCAATAGAACTTTTTGTTAAAAAAATCTTCTTCTTACACTATTGCTCAACCACTGCTCACAGTGGAAGGGGAAAATTAGCTTCAAAGAAACATCATAAAACCCAACCTTAAAAGTTTCTAGCAGGCAGATTGTTTCTGTTCCAGGATCCAAAAGACTAACCTTATTGCCTTTAAGTGTACCATCACTGCCCTATCATATTTTTTATATTAATAGAATTTACTTATGTGTCTCAGCCCCTTTTTTCCCTTTCTACATCATTGAAGGTATCATCCAGGAGGCAGATATGTATGTATAAATTATGTCTTTCATATTTCCATTTTTCAGTTTATTCTCTGGAGGTAACATTCACAATTTATTCTTTAAGTATTAAATCAAGAGTAAAATAAGGAAAGAGACAGATAGGAGCTTTTGCAAAGGTCTGATGCATGACTTTGCAAAGCAAAGGTCTGGTACATGCACAGAACTGAAAAAAGGGTTCCAGAATGTGAGGAAGAGATAAGAAGCAGAACCTGGAGGAAGAAGGGGTCCGTTGATTACTGGACAGCAAAGAGAGCAGAGACTGACTTCCTGTGACCATCTTGTATCAAGATACTTCTGTGATCCTGTGAGCTGTGACATTTCTGTACCATCCTGAAATCTGTGTGTGTGTGTGTGTGTGTGTGTGTGTGTG
>NW_025351735.1:0-1620 GCF_016433145.1 Gracilinanus agilis
TATATATATATATATATTAGAAGAATAGCACATATTCTCCTAAACTAAAATAAATAGCATATCTATTCAGGAAAAATTTGTAATTTGTTTTGTGAATGAATGAGTTTTGAGGTGTATTTTTTGCTTTATTTACTTTTTTAAACAATTTCAGCAATGCAATATTGGGTCAAAATTCAGTTTCATGTTCTATGTATCTAGACAGAAACTTATCTCTAGCCAATTTCATGCTCTAGACATAGCATATTTATTGAGACAGTGTGGTAAAGAAAAGAAAGGACTGAACTTGAAGTTAAGACCAGTGTTCAAATTCAGTCTTAAACATGATGTTATACAACTTTTGGCTTGTCATTTCATGTCTTTAAGTCTCAATTTCCACAAATGACTACAATAAAAGTACCTGCATTACATGATGTTCTGAATGTAAGCCATCTTTTACACAATAAACTCCCTTCCCTGATATAGTAGCAAAATTAGACAAAGCTTCTGCTTAGTCTATGTAAATGTTTTTGCTTAAAATCTATGTGAAGTCTATATAAATCAAGGGCATATAGGAATCAACAGAAAGAAAAAAAATGAAATATTGCTTTATTTTTATCTTTTCATGTTACCCCAGTTTTATATATATGCTTTTCTCATTTCTATTTTTTTAGTTCACTCTCTGAAGGAAATAATCACAATTTATTCTTCAAGTATTAATATCTGTAACTATGTAAGATGTTTTCTTCGTTCTTAATTTTGCTCTTCATTATCCTGTGTAATTCCAAAATTTTATTTAATTAGTCTATTCATTACTTCTTCTTCCTTTTATTTGAAGATATTTTATTTTCCCAGTTACATATAACAATTTTCAACAAACATTTTCGAAAATTAAAAAATCCAAACCATCTCCTTTACTTTCTTCCTTTTAACAATCAAAGATAATAAGCAATTCTATTTGAGTCATACATGTATTATCATGTAAAACATGCTTCCATATTGGTCAATGTTGTAAGAGAAGACTCATACAAAATGGAATCCTTGAAATAAAATTATAAATACACAGATGTGAAAGATAGTATGCTTTCAACCACATTCATTTAACTCTAGCAGTTTTTTTTCCCCCTGGAGATGGATAGAAATCCCCACTATAAGCTTTTCAGAATTTCCACAGCTTATTGCACTGCTCTTAGTCTACTCATTATTTCTTATGGAGCTGTAGTATTCCAGCTCAATTATATAGCACAATTTGTTTAGCCATTCCCCAACTGATGGTTATTCACTCAATTTACAGCTTTTTGCCAACACAGAGAGAGCTGCTATAAAAATCTTGGAACATATAGGTTCTTTTCCTTTTCCCCTGATCTCCTTGGGAAATAGACCCAGCAATAATATCACTGGATCTAAGGGTATATGCAATTTTATATCTCTCTGGGTGTAATTCCATATTGCTTTCAAAAATGATGGGATCTATTCACAGCTCCACAAACAGTGTATTAGTGTTCATTTTTCCACATCTTCTTCAGTATTTTCCCTTTTGCCATTTTAACCAATCTAATGGGTGTAAGATGATATCTCAGAATTTTTAACTCACATTTCTCTAATCAATAGTGATTTAGAACATTTATAGATATATATATATAT
>NW_025351736.1:0-2390 GCF_016433145.1 Gracilinanus agilis
ATTCTAAACACCAGTCTCTTAAATTTAATTCTTACATTTATGACTTAGGTGAATAAAAAACTACATAATCATTAACCACAGCTACAGTTTTGTTGCTACCAGAATGGCTTAATCAAAGTCTGTTTGTAAGAGCAAGTAGGCTGAGTTAAAAGTCACTTTTGTGAAATCATTTTAAATTTACCAGGCAGGACCCCAGTTCACCAAGTATATGTTCCATTTGTCTGCAATAGGACCTGAAGTTTTATGATTAGTTATTCCTTTGGGTCCTGAAATTTTTTATCTTTAGAAGTTCCCTGTAAAATGCATTATACAGAAATTTAGATTGTTAGAGCTGAAAATCAATTGATCAATGAGCATTTATTAAATACCTATTATGTACCAGGTCCTATGCTATCTGTAAGGGATTTTTGAAATCATGGAGTCTAATTCTCCATCTTACAAATGAGGAACCTGAGACCCCGAAAGGGCAAGGACCATTCTGTTTTTGTTTCTGAACCAACAATTCCTAGCAGAAGGACCAGTATGTAGTAGGCACTTCATAAATGCTAGGTGGTTGCCTGATTAGAGTCACAGAGATATTAAGAGGCAGAGAGTCAGTATTCAAAATTAATTCTCATTTGTAGCATCATGCCATTGAAATTTGGAAGGGTTATTTTATAGGAGAGGAATCAGAGACTTTCAAAAGTAAAATAATTTGGTCACTGTCACAGCCTCACTAAGTAACAGTGGCTAGGATATTACCCTGAGTTCTTTGATTCTAAATTTAGAGCTCTTTCTATTATACAGCTTTCGACTGCATCACTCTGCCTTTCCATACGGAATGCTCTCAAGCTAATATCAGCTAGCACTTTGGATAGGGTTAAAGGCTTATGTCAGTTGCCTAAGAAGTAGGAATGGGAGTCAAGACCAAGGGTGTGTATGACTGGATGATGAGAAGGAAAGAAGAATTCCAAACTTTACAAACTTTAACAAACTATACAACATACTTTAAAAATTATAAAAAAAAAGGAGACCAGTATAGAGGATAACATTAGAGAAAGCAATTATAACCCAGCTCCTCCAACAACTACTCTACCAAAAATCTTAGAACACTAGACCAAATAATTATTGAAGGACACATTATAGTGGGTCATATTTCTAACCCAAGATTGCAAATTTAACCTATAAGCAAGTAATCAAGCCACAAACTGTGGAAAAGGGGTCTCCAGGGATCATAGACTCAGTATTCAGAGCTGAGCCAACAGTACCAGGATGCCCAGAACTGATTTTAGACCAAGAGTCCCAGCCCAGGTTAATAGTACAGGTTATCCCAGAGATGATATGAATAGAGACTCAGCCCTCAGACTCCTGAGATAGGCCAGCAGACTTATCTTCTAGCCCAGGTCATCAGTGAGGGTCTCTCAGAGAGGTTGAGAAGAGAGATTTCAGCAAAAGATATTGGCTTGCAACCAAGAATAACAACCAGAAAAACTAAACTTAACAGGAGATAAAGAGATCTTTAATACAATACAAAACTTCCAAGAATGCCTGTTGAAAAGAATGGAGCTGAACAGAAATTTTGAAAAACAAAGATGAACATAAAGAGAATTATTAAAAGCTAAAAATAAGCAAGTAATTGGAAAAAACTTTATAAGGATAAAATGTTTGAAAGGGGAGGTGATACAAGTATCATATGACAACTGAAATTCAGCAAAGTTCAGAGAGGAAATCAAAAAAGATAGAGGACCTAGAAGTATGTTGCGATGATCTTAAAAGAAGAAAAGAAAGAGAGTGAGGGAGGACACACCAAGAAAAGGAATGCAAGAAAACATCTTTAAAATTGATAAGAGTACAAATAAAAATTTATACAACGGGGCAGCTGGGTAGCTCAGTGGATTGAGAGCCAGACCTAGAGATGGGAGGTCCTAGGTTCAAATCCGGCCTCAGACACTTCCCAGCTGTGTGACCCTGGGCAAGTCACTTGACCCCCATTGCCTACCCTTACCACTCTTCCACCTATGAGGGTTTAAAATAAAAAAAAATTATACAAACAGGAAAGGAGCGGAAGGATAAGCAATCACTTTAACTTCACTTTGGACTGATTCAGAGTAGATTGAGAAGAACAAGGAAAGCAATTAATTTAATTTTATATTATATTTTAAACACCATCACTGTTAAAAAATAAACATTTTGAAGATCTCAGAATTCTGATCAAATTAGTACAAAACTTTGATTCCAGAGGACTAATGATTTAGAATGGTGCCTATAAGATTAGATCTAAAGAATGAAGCATAAACCTTTGGAGATATAATAAGAGGTTTAAAATGTGAGAATAATACAGTACTTTGCATTTGTATCCTCCTCTATACTTTTCAAAGTACTTATTTTTTCACATGCATCATCTCATGGAT
>NW_025351737.1:0-2889 GCF_016433145.1 Gracilinanus agilis
CTCTCTCTCTCTCTCTCTCTCTCCTCCTTCCCTTCCTCTCTCTGTCCGTCTTTCTTTCTCTCTGTCTCTCTCTTCCTCCCTCCTCTCTTATTTTCCATTTGTGGTTTCTCTCTCTTATTTCCTTCCTCCTCTCCCTTTTCTTCCCCTTTATACTTTCTTTTTAAAGCCTTCCTTTATGCTTAATACTTTCCTTTTTCCTTCTTTTTCATCTCTTTGAACTTCTATTTTCTCTTTTCCTTCATTTCCTCTCTGGGTGCCCTTTTCTTCTTCTTTTTCCTTCTCTTTGCCTTCTGTTTTCTTGAATCTCTGCAAATTTCTCCTGCTTTCTATGTCCTCTCTTAATTCTTCTTAGTCAATACGCAGCACGGTGTAGTAGGAAGAGCACTGAATTGTGAATTTGTGAAACTACAGGATCATAGATTTAGAGCTGGCAGGAATCTTAGAGATCAACTAGTCTAGTCCTCTCACTTATTAATAGCATTTATATAGCACTTTAAGGTTTGCAAAGTGCTTTACATATGAAAATTCATTTGGAATTCACAATAACCCTATGAGGTTGATGCTATTATTATCCCCATTTTATAGAGGCATAGAGAAATCAAATAACTTGCCTGGAGTCACACAGCAAGGAAGTATCTGAGGCAGGATTAGAACTCAAGTCTTCTCTACTTTTAAGTTCTACATCCTATCCACTATACCACCTAGTTGCTCAAGATAGAAGACGACCCCGGAATGGTCACTCTCTCAGGTAACAAATGGCAGCATCAGAATTGGAACCCAGGTCCTCTGACTCCAAATCCAATACAATTAGCCTTGCTGCCATTATTCAATATCAATGTTTCTTTCCAAGTCTTATCTCCTATTCATCTTATTTATATATCCCAGGTTCTAGCCAATGTGAGAAAGAAAACGTGGAAGAAGAGGCAGAAGTAGGGAAAAGGAAGGGGAAGAAGTGTAGACATGATACTGCTTTCTCATTTACAAACAGATTCCACTGTTTGAAAACGACTTTATTCTCTCAATCAGCCAGAGTTCAAGGGTAAGAGGGAGCCAGTAATGTTCTGCTCTCTTGGGGCTTGGAAGTGCTCAGGCTTATATCATCTGTTGAAGCTGGGTTAAAAGACCTGAATTTGAATCCATGCCATTTAACTTGACACCTGTGTGACACTGGGCAAGTGAGTTAGCTTCTCTGGACCTGGATTTTCTCATTTGAGAAATAATAGACAAACAAAATAGGCAAACATTCTCTAAGGTTTCTTCTAGGGCTCACTCCTATGATCCTTTGAACAAGTATTATCTAAGGTCTTCATCCATATCAAGATCTGTGGAATATATGGGAGGAACAAGACCTACCAGTGTCCTGCCCTCTTATATTCACCCAGAACAGAAAGGAGTTTCTCTGGCTTCGTATAAGTCTATCTTGGCTCTCTCCACTTGTCTCCATTTTGTCTATGGATTGTCCATCCTCCTTTCCCTCTCTTGCCTTGCTTCTCTCTCTCCTACCCTAGTTGGTGGTAAAGAAGCTTGATGCTTTTTTTTAAAGAGAGATATAGTAGGAGCAACTAGGGAGTTCAGTGGATAGAAAGCCAGGATTGGAGATGGAAGGACCTGAGTTCAAATCTGGGCTTAGCTACAACCTAGCTGTGTGACTCTGGGCCAGTCACTTAACTAATATCTATTATCAATTCTGAAATGGAAGGTAAGGGTTTAAAAAAAAGAGGAAGATAGTGATGATGAACATTTGGATTTGGAGAATGGCTTCCTAATCACAATAATTTCACGGCATTCCAGAAATTGACCTTGGATACTTCTTAGCTGTGCGATCTTGGGCAAGTCACTTAACCCCTGCCACAGAAACACAGCAGTCATCTAGTTCTACCCATACACCAAAAGAATGCCCATTATAACATACTGTTTATTGCATTTGTGTCTTCAGTGCCTACCACAATGCTCGACGTGCTGTTGCTATTGTTTAGTCATTTTTTAGGCATGCTCAACTCTTCGTGACCCCATTTGGGGTTTTCTTGGCAAAGATACTGGAGTGGTTTGTCAGTTCCTTCTTGAGCTTATTTTACAGATGAGGAAACTGAGGCAAACAGGGCTAAGTGACTTGTCCAGTGTCACATAGCTAGTAAGTATCTAAGGCAAGATTTGAACTAAGGTCTTTCTTGCCTCCAGGCCCAGTGCTCTTGCCACTGTGCCACCTAGCTGACATATTATAGACACTTAAATGTTTGCTGATTGATCACTTCTGGTTTTACCCTTAGGGGTCAGTCAGAATAAATCTATTCCTTCCTTCAAGTGACAGCTTTCAAATATGTCATGTTTCCACAGAATCTTCTCTTCTCTTGTCTAAATATGCCCAGTTTGATGGACTCTAAATGCAGATGGAAATAGACTAGTTTTCATTTCATTTCCCTCATGAGTTTTTTCTAATATAAGCAATATGTGTCTTCTTTCACAACATGATGGACACGGAAATACATAGTGCATGATAGCATATGTGTAACCTGTATCATATTCCCTGCCGTCTCAGACAGGGGGAAGGGGAGGGGCAGAGGGAAAGAATGTGAATTGCAAAATATCAGAAGAAGATGATTTTAAATTGTATCTACATATAATTTGGAAAAAATGTAATTTTTAAATTAAAAAATATATAAATATATATCAGTTGGGGGGGGGTAGCTAGGTAGCTGTCAGTAGACCAAGAGCTACACCTAGATATGGGAAGCCCTGGGTTCAAATCTGATACTTCCTAGTTATGTGATCCTGGGCAAGTCACTTAACCTCCATTGCCTAGCCCTTCCCACTCTTGTCTTGGCACGGATATACAGTATTGATTCTAAGACCAAAGGTAAGGATTTTAGAAGGAAAAAAAGAATATATATA
>NW_025351738.1:0-1244 GCF_016433145.1 Gracilinanus agilis
GAGAGAGAGAGAGAGAGAGAGAGAGAGAGAGATGATTATGGTTTTGCAATGGTCACCAGGGAGAGTATGATGGATTTCCATGCAGAAGCAATATCGGTACATGAGGACACTGAACACAACTCTCACCTCCTTCATCATTTTACCATTCATGCTTTCCAAATTGTAAGCCCATCCTCTTTGTTCTCATCCCCCTCTGTTCCTCTCACCCCATTCTGTTCCAAGCAATGGACCATGTAGGCTGCAGCTAGGATGGTCTTTGCAAGGTGGTCATTGTTTCTGGGTTTGTAGGACTGGGGCCATGTCCTGATATGTGCACGTTTATGATTGTCATGGTAGTTGTGTAGTTGTGTAGGTCAATGTCTGCGATTCCATCTCCAAGAGCTGCCATATGCAATGGGATGGACCCAGAGGCTGGGGGTATGAATGAAGACTCTTCCTTCTGCTACATGACCCTGGGCAAGGCTGTTAACTTCCTTGAACCTCATTTTCTTGAACTATACATTTAGGCATGGGGCTAGAGAATCCTTAAAATCCCCTGGCATCTCTGTGTTGGTCTGTCTGTGTTTTTGTGATTGAGTCTGTGTGTTTCTGTCTATATGGTTATATCTCTGTGTGCATGTGACTTTGTGTCTGAGTTTATGTGATGTGTACATGTGTGAGAGACACTCAGAGACAGAGACAGACAGAGAGATTTATAATTGTTGGGGTGTTGCTGTATTATCCCTCTAAAGAAAGTGTGAAAAGAGCATTGAATGACCATTCTTGGAGTGGAGAAGAGACAAGGTCTAATTCTACATGTATGACTCCAAGGGTTGTTTTCACTGGAGAACTGAGCAATATGGACCAGAACATCATACAGCAAAGTGGAAAAGCGTGTTGAGCCCTGGACCTAGAGTCAGGAGATTCAAGTTCAAATCCAGTCTTAGACACTTACTAGTTGTGTGAACCTGGAAGTCATTTAACCTCTGCCTGACTCAATTTCCTCAACTCTAAAATGGGAAGAATAATAGCATCTACCTCCCATGGTCATTTGGAGGATATAATAAGATTATGTTTGTTGAGCACTTTAGAAGCCCCATAGAAATGCTAGCAATCATTGCGTGATTTGCATATAAGATTTTTCACATGCAGGATTTCACACTAGGTTTCTCCTGATGGTTTTCCTTTGTTATAGTGGGAGGCTTACTGGATGAGTGGTGGATGGAAAATGACAGGCATCAACAAAATGCTTAGATCTAGATATA
>NW_025351739.1:0-4109 GCF_016433145.1 Gracilinanus agilis
TCCTCCTCCTCCTCCTCCTCCTTCTCCTGTTCTTCTTGTTCTTGTTCTTGTTGTTTTCATTTTTGTTTTCGTTCTCCTCCTCCTCTTCCTTCTCTTCCCCCTCCTCCTCCTCCTCTTTTTTTGACAAATGTGCTTTTGTTCTAGACACTACTTTAAAAACAGTCTTAGCTTTTGTCTTAGAATTGATACTAAATATTAGTTTCTAGGCAGAAGAGTGGTAAGAACTAGGTGATGGGAATTAAGTGACTTGCCCCAGGATCACACAGCTAGGAAGTACCTAAAACCAGATTGAATAGATAATTAAGTCTTTTGTGATATAGTTAGCTGCAGATTTACCAATCTTCCTAGCCCCAAACGACCACCTCTTAGGGCACAGAAGGAACTGGCAGGTTCAGGCAGATGGCTGAACATCTATCAGTGATCTTTGAAAGTTAAGGAGAACAGGAAAAGTCTTATGCAGGATTGGGAAAAGGCAAATGACTTACTTTTTTTTTTTTAACAAGAGAAAGAAAATGGAGGTTGGCCACTGATTAGGGAGCTCAACTTTAATACCTGGTAAAATTAAGAATATTTTGTTAAAGAGGTGATCAGTGAACTTCTAGAAAAGGAAACAGTTTTTCCCAAAGAGAAATAGCATGACTTCATAGAGCACAATTCATGGTAGATTAACTGAATTCCTTTATTGGAGTTAACCTGATAAATCAACAGAAGGCTGTAGGAATAGTTTCCCTAGATTCTAATAGAGTATTTGAAAATCTTTCATGTTATGCTTTTTTAAAAAAACCCACTTAATTTCTGTCTTAATAACAACTCTAAGGCAGAAGGGCAAGGGCTAAGGAAATGGGGTTAAGTGACTTGCCTAGAGTCACACAGGTAGGAACACAGGACTAAGGTCATATTTGAACTCAGGACCTCTCATCTCCAGGCTGGGTGCTCTATCTACTGTGCTGCCTCCCTGCCCCCTTTCATGTTATTCTCGTGGGAAAGATGGAGACTGTGGGCAAGATAATAGTATAATTATTTGGATTTGGGACCTTATTGAATGTCTGGTGCCAAAGAATAGCACTAGTAGTAGTTTGATTTTTACTGAAATAAAGTATCAAGAAATGTGACCCAGGGATCCTTAGCATAATCATACTTTTAAATATTCTTATCAATGACAAAATTAATAAATTTGCATATGATACAAACCAGGCAGGGACAGCAAACATTTCCAGAGGTATTAACACACTAGAGCCAGGAAACAAAAAAATGTTGACAAGCTGGAACATGGGGTTGAATCTGAGGAGATGAAATGTCTTAGGGGAAAATGTAAAGAACTACCCTTGGGTTTAAAAGTTAGCTTCATGGGGGCAGCTGGGAGGCTCAGTGGATAGAGTGCCAGGCCTGGAGTTCAAATCAGGCCTCAGACACTTTCTAGCAATATGACCCTGGGCAAGTCACTTAACCCCCATTGCCTAACCCTTACTGCTCTTCTGCCTTGGAACCAATACACAGTTTTGATTCTAAGACAGAAGGGAAGGATTTAAAAAAAAGACAATTGCATAAGAACAAGATGGGGGACACGTGGTTAGGCAAAGGTGTTAGAGGAAGATGTGAAGGTTTTAGTGGACTGCAGGCTTAACATGAGTAAATAGTGTGATGAGTGATAATGAAAGCTAGGGTGTTTGTATTAAAAGAGGCAAAACCTCTACGCCTAAGATGATGTTTTTTTTTTTTTTATGGTTTCAGATTTTTTTTTTTAAATTTTTTTCCATGGCTACAAGATGTTTTTCATCTCTCTCCTCTCTTCCCTCCGGAGTTGACAAGCAATTCCACTGGGTTATACATATATTAGGGTGATGGTATTTTTGATAGACTATATCTGGAATGTTCTGTCCAATTCTGGGAAACACATTTTAGGGAAACCATTGATAAGTGGTAGAGTGTCCGCTGGTGGGCAAGCAGGATGATGGAGGCCTTGCATTCATGTCACGTGGGAATCAGTTGAAATAACTGGGGACATCTAGCCTGGCGAAGGGAAAAGATGACAAGGAAGCAGAGACACGATATCGATCTTTAAGTCTGAAGGCGTAGCACGTAGAAGATGGATTCCTCTGGTTCTGTTTGGCTCCAAAGGGTAGGACTACTACAGGAGCATTCGGTAGAAATGCCAAAGAAGAGAATTTAGTTTTAAGGTTAGAAAACTAACTGGAAATAATGGGAACGATCCAAAAATGGAACGGGCTGGTTCCACTCCAGATCTTTAAGCCAAGGATGGTTACCCCACTTGTCAGGCCTATTTTAGAGGGAATCTTTCTCCATATATGGATTGGCCTAGATGGCCTCCGGGGTCTCTGCCAGCTCTGAAATTCAGTGATTTTGCTGTGTGAGTGTTTCCATAGGGGGAGGGAAAACTCATTTGGATTATTTTGAAAGATTATTTTTAAATGATTGGCCAAGTACGGGAAATCAGTCTGACTCTATTTGAAAACTCCTGCCTCGGTCCTTGCAGAGAAATGGAAGGTTCTGGCTCAAACTTTCCGTTAGGCCCAAAGTCACTGGGTGGCAGCAATCAGGGTGCCAAAGCGCAAGATTCCGCTGGCCACCAGCACACACAGACAGACAGACGGCTCTCCCTTGACCTCGCTCGTTGTCAGCATCGCAGGCTCATGCCTAGCATTTCTGGAAAGCCGGCTGGATTCTATTACTGGGGCCTCAAAACTATATTTAGGTGCTTTGCCAGATGACCCTTGGCCGATCCTTATCTTAGAGGACGCCTGTCGCTCTTCATTTTGTTGACTCACACCTTACACTTAGAGCTTTGATTTGGTATTTCAGGAGAGGGAGAAGGATTAGGGCCTCCCGTGATTTCATGGGTATCGAAAACTTCCTGGTAAGGAAAGGCTTGCTATCCACGCAGGTCAGCCCCTTCGGTAACCCAAGAGTCTTAGAGAGTTCCCTGGGACACAAGAGCTAAAGTGACCGTCCAGAATCCCAAAGCCAGTCGGGGTAAGAGGTGAACTCCGGTCTTGCTGGCTCCAAGGCCTGCTCGTTACCGACTAGGCCACAGCGGCCTTTAAGTGAGAATCTTCCCCAAAGCCTCATCACGGGTAGATGGGCTGCTCGGATTTCTTGAAGGCCTGATCCGCGGAGCACATGGTCTAGCTGCCAGCTAGCAGGTCCAACCCAGTTAGAAAGACTTCAAGAACCGGGCAGGAGATGAGAGGCTCACTCCAGAAGCTCGGCCACCGGGGGAAGAACCGTTTTGGGCCTTGGCGATTCATGAACACGCATCTAATAAGATTTGGAGGGGTTTAGATCTGGGTCAGGACAAGAAATATCCACAGGCCTGTGTCTGTATGCCTTGGGGCTTCGAGCTGTTTGAACCTGGGCAAGACACTTAATCCTGTTTACCTCAAGCTTCCTTAACTGTAAAATGGGCTGAGAGCGAGGCTGAGGGACTTCTGAGAAAGAAAACCAGCCACATCCAGAGGAAGAACTGTGGGAGGAGAAACACAGAAGAAAAACAACTGCTTGAACACATGGGCTGATGGGGATGTTACTGGGGATGTAGACACTAAACAATAACTCTAGTCCAATTATCAATAATATGGAATTAGGCCTTGATCAATGATACATATAAAACCCCGTGGAATTGTGCATCAGCTAAGGGGGGTTACAGGGGTTTGGGGGAGAGAGAAAGAACATGAAACATGTAACTATGGGAAAATATTCAAAATAAAAACTGAAAAAAAAAAACACTAAAAAACTGTAAAATGGGCTGGAGGAGGAAATGGCAAACCATTTGGAGAGGGAAATGGCTCCAGTATCATTGCTGAGAAAATCCAAAATGGGGCTATGAAGAGTTGTACATAACTGAAACAACTGAATAACAACAAAAGTCTGCCTCAGTTTCTGAATGGTATAGAATAATACTATTAATAATATATAGAGTGGGCAGCTGGGTGGCTTAGCAGATTGAGAGTCAGACCCAGAGACAGGAGGTCCTGGGTTCAAATCTGGATGACCCTGGGCAAGTCACTTAACCCCTATTGCCTAACCCTTCCTTACCACTTTTCTGCCTTAGAACCAATACCCAGTATTGATTCTAAGATGGAAGGTAAGGG
>NW_025351740.1:0-8173 GCF_016433145.1 Gracilinanus agilis
GAGAGAGAGAGAGAGAGAGAGAGAGAGAGAGAGAAGAGAAATGAACAGAACAGAAAAGACCTATGGTACATTTCCTAGGAAGGGTCCAACTGGCCCAGGGTCAACTCTCTCCTCCAAGCCCTTCATCTCTCCCTCTCCCACCCCCCTACTTGCCACTAGCAGCCTGACCAGGCAAAGGCCCTGAGGACGAGACAGTTAATAAAGGCAGGAGTAGGAGAATCAATGTACTCTGACATCTGGGTGACAGATTGGTGAGGGCGACAGATTTAATATCCTGCCTTATCCTTTTTCCAGCCCATGGGCCCTGGAATTGATTAAATAAATTAAGCAGCCTAGTCTTCAGCTTAGGTTGTCTTAAGATACTGCTGCCCTGTGTGAAGTTCAGCAGCTGGGTTTCTCCCCATTGGAACCTGGCTGAGGCTGCTGGCTACACCAGACATCTTTGGAAAGTATAAAGCCCAGGCCAATGCCAGGGGTCATCGAGACTCTTATTGCTATATTTGTTGTTGCATGGGTAGTTTTTTGTGCAGTGGAGAGTGCCAGGCTCTGAGTCAGGAAGGGTTCAGATTGTGACTCTGAAACCTGCTCGATATGTGACCCTGATGGTTGGGTCCCTCATGGGCAGCTCATCTGACCAAAGGGCCAAGATGTGGTGCCTGTGGGAAGTGATGGTCACTGGAAGAGATGGATTTTTTTTTGGAAGAGATGTTTTAAGGAAGAATTAACAAGACTTGGAAACCCAATGGATGAAGGTAGGGGGAAGAACTAGGGATTAGAGGGAAGAGTTGAAGATGGCTGGCAAGTTGCAAATTTGGTTGACTACTAGAAAGATGGTGGTGCCCTCAACAGAGAGATCATGTCACCCTCCAGTTCAGTCATTGTACAAATGAAATAGTTGAACCCCAAAGAGAAGAATTGACTTTTCCAATGTTGTATAAGCATTTAGCTCTAAGTTCCCTGATACTCTGCTTCTTCAATAGCACATATTTTCAGAAATGGCCTGTATAGTAATATGTTTTGGTTGATTGTGTATATTTATCATGAGGATTTTGTTTTTTCTTTTCCAATGACAGTGAATTAAAATTATCCAAACATTTTTAAAAGCTTACAAGGACAGTAAGGTGGCTCAGTAGATAGACAGCCAGGTCTGGAGGTGGAAGATCCTGGGGTTTAAATCTGACCTCAGATACCTCCTACCTACCTGGGTGACCCAGAGCAAACCACAACCCTAGCTGTCTAACCTGACCTCTCTTCTGCCTTGGAACCAATATTTAGTATCAATTCTAAGCCAGAAGGGAAGAGTTTAAAAAACAAAACAAAACAAAATTTAAAAAAAAGTCCAGGGACTCCAAGTTAAGAACTTCTGGTTAGATGATCCTTTGAAGGGCAGCCTATCAGCCCTCCCCATTTCACGTGGGGATATTTGGGTCAGGTTCCCCAATATAATTAGGCAGCTCAGTGAAGAGGGAACAGGTGAAGATTTTCACAGTTCAAGGAAGGAGGAATGGTCAGTATGAAGGAGTCAGGGGACTTTAAATTTCACCTCTGCCACCTACCCTGTATGACCATAGGCAAGTCAATTGACTTCACTTAGCCTCAGTTTTCTTATCTTTACACAGTGGATAAAGCTCCAGACCTGGAGTCAGGAGGTCCTGGATTCAAATCTGACCTCAGAAACTTCCAAACTGTGTGACCCTGGGCAGGTCACTTAACCCTGTTTGCCTAATCCTCACTCTTCTGTCTTAGAGTTATTAAGATACAAAGTAAGGGGAAAAGAGAGGGAAAAGCAGAACCTGAGAGAAGGGCTTCAGTTCTCTTCCCAGCTCTGCTCTTTAGTCTCACGTGTGATCTTGGACAATAAGTCACTTGGCTTTATAGCCTCAGTTTCCTCTCTAGGGCCAGAAGGAGCCTGGTATTCTCTCATCACTTACCCCAGTTCCACAACCCTCCAGACTATCATTTGAAGGACTCCAAAGGGCTTTGAGAACAAGAAACATGACATAAATACTTGGTAGAAGCTCTGTTTGCTGGACGGGAATCAACCTCCATAATTGTCATCACGGGCATTGCCCAACACCATTCCCTCACAATTAATTCCTATTCCAATTTAAGTACTTCTCTATGAATGTCAAACAAAAGTCTGCAAACTGATTGGATTCTTGAAAGGAGGAACAAATGGAAGCAGGAGAGGGAAGGACCATGGCCCTGGTTGAGCTTGACCAGAGGTAGAGGAAGCAAGTGGTTAGTGCCAACAGAAGGATCCCAAGTATCATAGAATTCAGGACATCACTCCCCCATGTTAGACGTTCCCTCTTCCTCCTTTTCAGCTTCTTTTTGTCTGTTGTCTCACCCATTAGACTGTAAGCTCCTTGAGGGCAGAAGCTTTCTTGTTCTTATCTGTACACCCAGCCCTTAGTGCAGTGCCGCTCACATAAGTAGGTACTGTATTTAATAAATGTTTTTTAAATTGACCCGTAGGTAAGAACTATGGGGAATCATTCCTTTCCAACCTCTTCTTTTGGAAGAAGAAGAAACTGAGGCCCAAACTGGACAAGGTACTTACTCAAGGACGCATAGCACTAACTTTAAAAAACCTGGGGTTCTGGACCCCCACTTTCACTGCTGACTTGTTGGATGACTTTGGTGAGGTGCCTTGACCTCTCTGCAGGTGAGATGATGGTTTCTACATGGAGGGATTCAGAACACTTTCCTGCTTCACAGAGGGGTTGGTGGAGTTTTGGGGTTAGGGATGATGCTAAGGGAAGAGTTGGAGAAAGAAATATTAATGAACTGCCTCTTCTGATCAGGCCCCCAGCTTCTGAATCCTTTAGCAACTGGGGGCCTTTCTCAGCTCCTCCCAGTCCTGGCCCTTTGGGGCAGGAGACATTCTGAAAGTACTTTAATTAAATTAAATGGAACCCAGAAGAACATTAGAATCATAAAACCTTAAAGCTGGGAGGGCTTTTAGAACTTGGAATGTCAGAATTGGGAGGGCTCTTAGAACAGAGAAAATCAAAGCTGGGAGGGCCCTTAGATCAGAGAATGTCAGGGCTGGGAGGAATCTTAGAACACAGAATGTCAGAGCTGGGAGAGGTCTTAGAACATGGAATGTCAGAGCTGGGAGAGGGCTCAGAATACAGAATATCAGAGCTGAGAAGCCCAAAAGACCATTTAGTCCAATTCCACTATTTTATAGAGAAGGAAACTAAGGCTCAGAGAGAGGAAATGATTTTCTTGAGGCCACAGAAATGCTTAGGAAAGAACTACAGGAGTGGAAACACAGAAGAAAAACAATTGCTTGAACACGTGGGTTGATGTGGACACGATTGGGGATGTAGACCCGAAACGACCACACCAAGGCAACTATCAATAATATGGAAATAGGTCTTGATCGATGACACAGGAAGAAACCAGTGGAAATATGTGTCAGCTACTGGGTGGTGGGGGGTTGGGGGAGAGAGAGCAAGAACATGAATCATGTAACCATGGGAAAATTTTTCTAAAAAAAAAAAATTAATTAAAAAAAAGGAAAAAAAAAAAAAGAAATGCTTAGGAATCCCCTCCTGCAGGGAGTTATCAGCACCATATAGAAGAAAGAGGCCCACTAAGAAGTCGAGGCTTGAGTTCTAAGCTGGGTTCTGGGATGAACTCCCTTTTCGACCTTGGAAAAATCATTGTTCTTCTCTGAACCCTGTTGCTTCCACTAGAAGATGGGATTATTATAGTAATATTCCTGTCCTGCCTTCCTCTTAGAGTTGTTATGGGACTCAAAGAAAAAGAGAGGTGAATGTAAGGAGCATACAAACACAGGGAGGGGAACAGAGTTCTTTGCCAAGATCTCCTGGCCACATTTGATCTGTGGCCCTGGTCCACAGATGGGCGCAGTCCTGCCCAGGCTAATGGGGCACACAACACTGGAAGAAAGTTCTCCATTGGCTGAAGAGTGGGACGGGGCTCAGGATAGCTGAGTTGTATCCAAGGCTCTCCTCTGCTTAGTGACATTCTGTAGCGTGATGGTAGGCAGGGAGGAGGATTGGTGCCAAGGACTCCCTGCAGAAGAGAGGCTGACAGAGCAGATGGCCCCAGCCCTCCCTCTTGCAGGAGCACAGGTGGCAGAGCTGCTAGGCCCCTCATTAAGGCAGCCGTGGGCTATTTCTGCTGGGCATGGCTGACCTGAAGTTGCATAGGTAAGGACTTCTGGCCTTGCTGGATCCCAGGGTAAACTACCTCATACCCAACTTCTGCCCAAACTCCTGTCTGTTTGGCCTTCCAGCCAGGCAAGAGGAGAAGGCTATTTCTGGTGGCCCCTTTCCACTCCCATCTGACTCCCCATAACAGGACTAATGGAGCCATTGACAAGTATGGACTTGGGGCTCCATGGCACTCACTAAGGAGTTCCATAGTAGCTTGGTGGTTGAAGGGAATCTATTCCCAGGATGGATGACTCGGAATTTGGAATAATTTCCTCTGTCTGGGCCTGAGTTTTCCCATTTGTAAAATTAAGGAACTAGACTAAATCTCTAAGGTAAAGCTCTGTCTAGCTCTGACATTCTATATTCTAAGACCCCATAAAACTGATATTTTTGGTCACTTAAATGTCTTCACTGCTCTGATGTTCTGTGATTTAAAGTCCTTTCCAGGTGTGGCATTCTAAGTTCTAAGAACCCTCCTAGCTCTGACATTCTGGGTTCTAAGCTCTCACCCAGCCCTGAAACTCTCTTTTCTAAGGTCTCTCCCAGCTCTAGCATTCTGGGTTCTAAGCTTTCTCCCAGCTCTGACATTCTGGGTTCTAAGGCTCCTCCCAGCCTTGACATTATGGGTTCTAAGATCTTTCCCAGCCCTGACATTCTCTTTTCTAAGATCTCTCCCAGCTCTGACATTCTGGGTTCTAAGGTCTCTTCCAGCTCTGACATTCTGGGTTCTAAGACTCCTCCCAGCCCTGACATTCTCTGATCTAAGGCTCCTTCCAACCCTGACATTCTGTGCTTTGAGGCCCCTCTCTGCTTTGACATTCTGTGCCCTTCCAACTCTGACATGCTATGTTTTAATGCCCTGTCCAGCTCAAACATCCAGTGTCTCTTGTCAGAATGTCCTACCCCTCCCCTTTTCACCCACCAGTCCCTAAAGCACCTGTCTTGCCAAGGAGGCTATAGCTAAATTATGGAGCCATTCATTCCTCCCTGGATTAGCCAAGGTATATTTATGGTGGAGGTTTCTTTCCCTGAGATAAACTAAGAAAAATTCATAGCCCCAGGGCTCAGCTGGTCCCTGCTGGATGCAAATAACCACTGGAGCTGAGGCAGAGGAGGCAGAGGCAGCTGGGGTCTCAGTAGGAGGAAGGATAGGATTGGAGGTTTAGAAGCCTCCTACAGATTTGAGCAATGGAATCTAACGCAAACAGAAACAGGGGCCACTCTACTCTTCATCAGCGTCCCTGTGGGCTGCACGGTGACTTAGAAAACCACATATTAACATTATCTATTTTCTAATGAGTTTTTCTTTTGTTAATTTCCCAATTACCTTTTAATCTCATTCCCAGAAGAGATGGGTTGTGGGCCCTGTTTTTGAAACATCTGGATTCAAGTAGGGACCAGGGGAAGTTGACCACTGGAGGTGGGAGGTTGGGACAGTGGGAAGTTAAGAAGGGGAAGACACTGGGAAGGGGTGACTTGGCTTTTGGGCCAGTCCAAAAGAACAATGGAAATCAGAGTCCCAGAAGAATTTCTCTTGGGGTTCTGCACCCTGGAGCTCGGTTGACCACCCTCCCTTTGGAACCTGTGGGAGGTGGTTTACCAAGACTGGAAGCCCCATTGGGAGGGAGATAGTCAAAATTGAGCTATTAACTGCCAAACTAACTCACAGGCCTCTCTGATGGATAAAGTGGCACCTGCTTTGGTGGAGGCCAAGGGGCTCCCCCTCACTCCCCATCCCCTCTCCAGGCCTTCCCTGTGTTCAGCTCCATCAGCCCCCTCCAGGCCCAGTGATCAAGGCCTAGCTCCTTAATCTCAGCTGCCTTTTAGGATTCATTGCTGACAATAATTAGGTCTCATAAGGATAAAACTTAAATGAGTCTGTAGCCTTTGGGGATGGTATTAGCACCGCTAACTCTGTTTGTGGTTTAAATATTAATGTCAAAGTGTAATTACTACCCCTTCTGTCAGAGGCAGACACTGGAAACAGTGGCTGCCCTGCCGCCAGGGGGGATGTATCCATTCTGTTCTGTGTGTGTGTGTGTGTAGGGAAGGAGGGGAGGGAGGGAGAGACAGAGACAGAGAGAGAGAGAGAGAGACAGAGAGACAGAGAGAAAGAGAGGGAAAGAGAGGGAGGGAGGGAGAGACAGAGATACAGAGATGGGAAAGAGAGGGGAAGAGGAGAGAAGTGGGGGATGGAGAGAAACTGAGAGGGAAAGGGGGGGAAAGAAGGAGTTTCAACTTAACTTGCTAGTGTTTTAAATGCCAGAAAGTTTGGAACAAAGAAATATTTAGAAGTCCAGAGAATTTTGAAATAATAAGAGCTCTGAGGTCCCTTGCAGGTAATCTTTGTTCTAAAGTACCTTCTAATTCTGTTATTATACATGCTAAGAACTCCCCTTCTCTAATATTCTCTGTTCTAAGATCCCTACTATCTCTGATGTTCTATGTTATAAAAATAGTCTCAGGTCTGCCATTCCATGTTCCAAAGGCCCTCCCAGTTCTGATATCAGTTTGGATGTTCTCTGTTCTAAGGACCTCCCCAGTTCTTAAATTTTGTGTTCTAAGGCTCCGTCAGTTCAAACATTCTATGTTCTATGGGCTCTCCCTACTTCCTTTTTCTGTATTCTAAAACCCTATCCAGTTTGGACATTCCAGAAAATTTGAAACTAGGGAGTTTAGAATTCAAAAGAATTTAGAACTTTGTGAAAGTTTGGAGTTCCAGAGAGTTTAGAATTTTAGGGATTTCACAGAACTTGGGTTCGGGAGCCATCAGTTAGACCCTGTCCAGAAGTGATGGGGCTGCCTCAGGAGGCAGTAGGTCTCCAGCCAAAGGCTGGATGATTGTATCGTGCCTATGGAGGGGGATTCTTTTTCAGATCTGGATTGGCCTGGATGGCTCTGCTGAGTTTCACCGCTTATGACTCCTTTTCAACTCTGGTATTTTGGGATTATGTGAGGCCTCATTCAGCCCGATGATATTTTTAACCCCTAGCATGTGGACAGTCCTAGGAAAAGGATTAGGCTTGAGGCATTCTCGATTCTTCAGGGTACCAACACACTCCCAGGCACTGCTCTCACTCACTAGCGTTATTGGTTGGTAATATCAAATGTCCCAGGAGATGCAGCCAAGTCCACATTTTACCTGCTCTCTTCTCTTTTCTGTTCTTATGACAGAGCCCATCACATACTCTGTGATCCACTGACATTGGCCTCACTGGATGTTCCATCTCCTGACTCCAGGCATTTTCATTGGCTGTGCCCCCTGCCTGGAATACTCTTCCCTCCTCACCTCTGCCGCCTCCCAGCTTCCCTCGTTTTTCAGATTCTAGCTAAAAATCCCACCTTCTGCAGGAAACCTTTGCTAATCCCCCTAATTCTGCCTTCCCCGCTGATTATTTCCCATTTATCCTATATGTAGCTTCTGTGCACATCGTTGTTTACATGTTGGCTCCCTCATCCATCTCTGAGCTCTTTGAAGGCAGGGCTGGCTGCCTTTTGCCTTTCTCTGTATCCTCAGCACTTAGGTTGGTGCCTGACACAAACTGGGTGTTTAATAGATGCTTATTGAAGGACAAATAATCTATCAGAATCAGGTAATCTCTTCCTCTAGGGAGAACAAGGGAGCAGAGTCAAAACTAGCAATTCTGCCATTCTAGGAAGCATCTCTAAATTCATCCAAGGCAAGGTGGTGAGGTAGGAGGTTATTAGTAACACTAGGAGACCTGCTGCAAGAGGCGGTGAGGAAAGAGGGGGAGAGGAGAGGAGGGAAGAGAAGAGAAGGGGAGAGAGGAGGGGAGAGGAGATGAGAGGGGGAGAAGCAGGAGAGAGGAGGTAGGAGAAAGGAGGAGAAGGAGGGGAGGGGAGGGGAGGGAAGAGAAGGGGATATGAGAGGGGAGAGGGGAGGGAAGAAGAGGGGAGAGGAGATGAGAGGGGGAGGAACAGAAGAGAGGAGAGAAGGGGAGAAGAGAAGGGAGAGGAGG
>NW_025351741.1:0-4112 GCF_016433145.1 Gracilinanus agilis
CCTTCCTTCCTTCCTTCCTTCCTTCCTTCCTTCCTTCCTTATTTTAGGAGTGATAGCAACTGTGGTAAGTGACTGAGAAAGTCTTGTATCTGTGACACAGTCTTTTAACCATCATATGGAAAACTTAAATGTGCAGGTGCCTAACATTTATAGGTGTTGATAAGCCAGCAAAGATTTCTAAGATGTGTCATCTACAATACACTTCCCAGGGGGCAATGCTGACAGCTGCCCAAATGCTTTAATTTACCCTTCTGAATGTAGGCGTGATATCTGTATTCTGAAGCTTTGTCTATTCAAATAACAAGAGAAGGGTCACAAGGCTGCTTCTGTTATGTATTTGGGTCCAAGAGAGCAGAACAATCAAAGTATATGGTTGGGTGATTGGCGGGGACCCACACGCACTGGCCACTCCAACTATACTTTACTATCCCTGTGAACTCAATTTCTGAGTTGCATATTTTCTCCTTTTTATGGCTTTGGATAAGGCAATTAACTTTGTCTTTTTTTTATAACTTATAAGGGAATCCTAGGCAACTTCATTGAGTAGTATGAACTTTAATTTTAAAATATCCATATAATGATCTGAGACAATTCTGAAGGACTTTATGGCAAAGAATACTATCCACTTCCAGAGAAAGAACTGTTAGAGTCAAATGCAGATCAAAACATACTATCTTTCACATTAATTTATTTACAGTTTTATTTTGGGGTTTTGGTTTTATATGAGTATTCTCTTACAACAATGACCATTATGGAAGTATGTTATGCATGATAATACATGTATAACTCAGATCAAATTGCTTACTATCTCTAAGAAGCGAGAAGGAAGGGAGACAATCTGGATCTTATAATTTTAGAAAATGTATATTGAAAATTTTTATTACATGTAATTGGGAAAATAAAATATCTATATAGTGTTATGGAGGTGAAAAACCTCAAGATTATTCCACCTACAGAAAAGCTTACTTGAAATAAACAGAAATTCATATTAGATTAAAGCAAGAAGAGGCATTATATTCTTCTAAGAAAATGAGAAATAAGAGACTTTTAAGGAAAATTAGGCTTTAGTAAAACATAAGGCATATTTTTATTATTTTAAGATTATATATTTTTGGCTCTGAAAAATATTAGCTCATATAACTTACATTAGAATATAAGCTTTTTTTTTTAACCCTTAACTTCTGGGTATTGACTTATAGGTGGAAGAGAGGTAAGGGTAGGCAATGGGGGTCAAGTGACTTGCCCAGGGTCACACAGCTGGGAAGTGTCTGAGGCCGGATTTGAACCTAGGACCTCCCATCTCTAGGCCTGGCTCTCAATCCATTGAGCTACCCAGCTGCCCCAGAATATAAGCTTTTTATACAAGCCATTTCTCAATTGACAAATGGTCAAAGGATATGAATAAGCAATTTTCAGATGGAGAAATCAAAGCCATTGGTAATCATATGAAAAGGTATTATTCTAAATCACTCTTGATTAGAGAAACACAAATTAAAACAATGCTGAGGTACCACTTCACATCTATTTGATTTGCCAATATGGCAGTAAAGGAAAGTGATAAATGTTGGAGAGGCTGTGGCAAAGTTGGGACACCAATGTATTGTTGGTGTAGTTGTGAACTGATCCAAACATTCAAGAGGGCAATCTGGAACTATACCCAAAAGGCTATAAAACTGTGAATACCCTTTGATTCAGTAATACCACTACTGGGTCTGTATCCTAAAGAAATAACCAAAAAAAGGGAAAGGACCTATTTGTACAAAAATATCAATAGTTACTCTTTTTGTGTTGGCAAAGAATTGGAAATTGAGGGCATGTCCCTCATTTGGGGAGTAGCTGAACAAATTGTGGTACCTATTGGTGATGGAATACTATTGTGCTATAAGAAATGATAAGCAAGATAATTTCAGAAAAAAGCTGGAAAGATCTGCAGGAATTGATGCAGAGTGAAATAAGCAGAACTAAGAGAATATTATACACAACAGTAATATTGCATGATGCTTATCTGGGAAAACTTGGCTACTCTCAGCAATGCAATGATCTGGGACAATCCTGAAAGACTTATGACAGGGAATGTTAGCCACCTCCAAAGAAAGAATGTTGAAGTCATCATTCACATCAGTGTATTTTTGCTTTTATTTTGGGGTTTTGGTTATGTAAAACTTTGCTCTTATGATAGTGACCGGTATGAAAGTGTTTTGCATGATGATAAAAAATGAAAAAAAGAAAGAATGTAAGCTCTTTGAGGGTAGGGACTCTCTTGCTTACTTGTATTTATCCCTAGTACTTAGCACAGAATCTGGCTCATAGTAATCTGTTTTATTTAATATTTAGTAATACTTTTAGCTTAGTAAATGATTTATCTATATATCTATATATCAGATTTAAAAGGTTGGGCAGCTAGGTAGAACAATGGATACAGAGCTGGGCCTGGAATATAGGAGACCTGAGTTCAAATTTAACCTTAGACCCTGTGCACCTGGGCAAGTCACTTAACCCTGTTTACCTTATTTTCCTCATCTGTAAAATGAGCTAGAGAAGGAAATGGCAAACCACTCTGCCAAGAAAACTTCAACTAGGATCATGAAGAATCAGACATGAATGAAACAATCTAACAACAATGTGACAAAGCATAACTCCTTGATGAGTAATCTCCTTGATGGGGCTTATTTATTATATTTCTGTCAGCATAGCTCATTGTACATAAGGGAAAGGAATGGGACTTGTGATTTCTTTTGCACAGGAAACTCTCCAGACAAGAAAAACTCCCTTTGTCAAAGCAGGTCAGCAGCACCTTAGTGCAATTTACAATCTTAGAGACTTATCATTTAATGGTAAGCAACTTGAGGGCAGGAACTATCTCTTGCTGCTTTTTGAATCCCCAGAACTTAGCACAGTGCTTGACATAAAGGAAATTAATAAATGTTTTCTGAATTGAACTAAATTGGCCAATGTCACACAGACTCCATTTGTCAGAAGCAGCATTGGAACCAGATCTTCCTTCTAAGACTAGACTATTCTATTCACTATATCATGATATAAAAAGGAATGCAAGCTCTTTGAGGGCAGGGACTCTCTTGCTTGCTTGTATTTATCCCTAGTTACTTAGCACAGTATCTGGCTCATGGCAATACGTTTTATTTACTATTTAGTAATACTTTTAGCTTAGTAAATGATTTATCTATATATCTAAATATCAGATTTGAAAGGTCAGGCAGCTAGGTAGAATAATGGATATAGAGCTGAGCCTGGAATGTAGGAGAACTGAGTTCAAATTTAACCCCCTGTGAACCTGGACATGATAAACCTACCTAAGAAATAATTGTTGAATGAGAGAATTCCTAGTAAGATAATGCATTATTTATATAGACACCGAAGTGCATAAATCGTGAATGGTTGTTTAGGCATTTAAGATACAAATTCCATTGACCCTTTCTTTATACCTTAGAATTTTTAGAAATGCAGCAGATGAGGTACTCACACTGGATAGATTAAGTTCTGAAGCTTGGCTAGCAGTTCTAAGGAAATGATTAGACTTCTCAATATTTAAAGCAATCTGCTACAGAAAACTAAAAGAACAGATTCATAGTACCTTGAAAGTGAAATTCAGATTTAGATGCGGAGATGTTTGTTCAAGAACAGTACAAGTAAAAAACAACACCTTCTTCTAAAAAGTCATAGCAACCTAATTCATAGAGCTATTTTTATTTCACAAAATGAAGCATAATTGTTTAGAACATTTCTGAAAAGAGCACTTTGTAACCAGAGGGGGGGAATAAGTGCTATATACTGTTTAATGACACATTCATATCTGTAGATCTTTCTTGATTTTGAGTATATTCACCTCTGCATGCATTCAATACAAAACTAAGCAGAGATAAGTGACAACTACAATTTCAAGAAGAAAGAAAACTAAGGGACTTAGTAAAAATGATAACTCTCAAACTTTGATGCTTCTTATATTCTGTGGTTTCATCAGTGTGAGCACTCCTTCTTTTGTTGCAGATTGGCAGTCTTCCACATCTTAGCAAAATGGCCTTATTGAGGCAGAGAGACAGAGAGAGAGAGAGAGAGAGAGAGAGAGAGAGAGAGAGAGAGAGAGAGAGAGAGAG
>NW_025351742.1:0-1425 GCF_016433145.1 Gracilinanus agilis
ATATATAATAAATGTGCATATAATATACAAATATATATTAATTTAAGTGTATATAACATTTAAATACATAATTTTATATAACAAATATATACATATATATAACATAAATGCACATATAAGTATATAATATGTAAAGATGTATGTAGAATATAAAAGCATGCATATAGTATCAAAATGTGTATTTCATATCTCAATTTATACATAAATAATTATTTGAATTAATTACACAAATGCTAGGGAGCAGCTGAGTGGCTCAGTGGATTGAGAGTCGGAGCCAGAGACAGGAGGTTCTGGGTTCGAATCTGACCTCAGACACTTCCTAGCTATGTGACCTTGGGCAAGTCACTTGACCCCTGTTGCCTAGCCCTTACTGCTCTTCTGCCTTAGAACCAATACCCAGAAGGTAAGAGTTAAAAAAATTTACATAAATGCTAGCTGGTATCAATGGGGAACACAAGTAAGTACACATTTACACAAATATATACAAATGATACATACAGAGAATAAGTCCAAATTAGACAATGCCATCATAATTAGGAAGGAGAGGTGCTAACTAGTAGCTGATGAGATCAGGAAATGTTTCCTGCAGAAGGAGATGCTTGAGTTTGAAGGAAAAGGTGGACTTAATGACTTTTAGATAACAATATTCTGATTGTGCATCAGAGAGACACAAAGAATTAGGGGAAGTCAGAGAGGGAAGTTTGTTACCACTTGAGGGCTGAAGGGAGGCTTCCTGGTGGAGATGATGCTTGAGCTGGGCTTTAAAGGGTGGTTAGGTAGAAACATGAAGAAAGGCTATTTCAAACACAGAGAACACAGTCAATAATCAATAAACATTTTTTTCTAGCACCTACTATGTGCCAGGCACCATGACATGTGCAAAAACATGAAGGGAGAAAAACCCAGGCCAAATTTGAGGGGCTTGACCTTAGAGTAAGTGGAGTAATGTGAGATAAGGCTGGCGCCAGATTTTTGAGGGCTTTGAATACCAGGCAGAAAGATTTGAACTATACTAAAGAAACAGTTTAGAAAGCCACCAATGCTTTTTAAATAGTGGAGTAGCATGATAAGCTCTAAATGTTGAATAAGATTGCTTTGGCAGTGTAAAGGGAGAGAGGAGGGGAAAGAGAAGGAGAAGAGAGGATAGCAGAGGAGAGGAGAGGAGAAAAAGAAGAGGAGAGGAGAGGGGAAGAGAAGAGGAGAGAGAAAGAGAGGAGAGGAGAAGAGAGGAGAAGAGAAGAGAAGAGGAGAGAGAAAGAGAGGAGAGGAGAGGAGGGGAGGGGATAGCAGAGGAAAGGAGAGCAGAGGAGAAGAGAGGAGAGGAGAAGAAGAGGAGAGAAGAGAAGAAGAGAAGAGAGGAGGGGAAAGGAGAGGAAAGAAGAGGGGAGGAGAATAGAGAAAAGGAGAAGAGAGGAAAAGAGGAGA
>NW_025351743.1:0-4699 GCF_016433145.1 Gracilinanus agilis
ATATATATATATATATTTTAAATTTTGCTAATTATTTCTGCTATGCAGGCCATAAATTTTGTCATTGCTTTTAACTTCTTTCAATATTTTTATTTCTCTCTTTAGCCATTCAGAAATATCCTACTATGATGAAATGCTCCCTTTGGTTTCTATAAGATCTGCCATGTAATCAGGTATTTTTTCATTTTCTTTAGTCCAGGAATATTTTTTTAAAGAAAATTTTATAGTAATTTAGATATCATGGTGGTTATTTTCCTTCTGATTTAATCCATATGTGTTGATTTATTTGCTTGTACGTGGGGTTTTTTGACTGAATTTTTTTCCTCCTGAGATTTTTTTATAGTTTTAGATTTTTGTACTCATATTACCCTATACGATCTTTCATTTATATTATTTTTTGACTCCTTTCCTTTCAGTGATAATAGTTCTGCACTTAGAAGCTATACCTCAAAAATGCCTCAGCCTCCTACCAAATGGGGAATTTATACTTTATAAACCTCAAATGGGAGGATCGGACTAGTTCTAGGTATGGGCCAATCTCCCTTCCTTCACGACTGGTGCAGACCCTTCATCCCCAACATCCCAAAGGCTGGCTCCCCAGCCCAATACCTCTGTTCTCTAGTTCTTAGGTGGAGGGCTCCTGTTACCATGTTGTTGCCCCAGCTAGAGCATCCTCCCACCTTCTCAGACTCCCCCTTCCACAAGACTGATTGCTTTCAGTCATAGAATAGTGGATTGAGAACAGGGGCAGAATCTGAAAACAGAGACTATAAGAGCTGCAAGGAGACTTCACGGGTCTAGCCTACTAGAAAAGCCAATTCTTCAATTTTCTTTCAATTTTCATTTTGAGCATTGTTGTCTCAGAAATTGGAAAACACTGCAAATCAGAGCCTGAATTAATGTTTTGTTAGTTTTCTAAACTTAAGAAAATTTTAACACAGATATAACCATCATGCATATATATCTATATATCTATATACATACATAGACACATAATACTATTTCAGAGAGACAGTTAGACATTTACCAAATAGATCTCAGAGCACAAGATGAGGAATCGGTTTGTGTACTTTTCCAGAGGGTGATGACTGTTGGGGTCATGGTGGGGAGGGGAATGGGAAGCAAGATAGGGACATTAATTTATGACTTTTAACCATTAGGCTTCTTCATGTCTTGGTCTACAGAGACAGCTGCCATGACTTTATCTCTTCCTAGTTTGGGGAGTTTTTGAGAGCTATTGAGGACTGTAAACAATATCTAGACACCTGTGTTAAATGACCCTCTATTTTGCTTCTTGAGGTATTTTTTTTACATCATTAATTATCGTAGTGAGCTTGAGAATGAGAATTTATTAAACATAACATAGGCATCACTGTCTTTCAGACCATCTCAATTCTTAAGCCCTGGAGGAAAGGGGAAATAGAATATGCTCCTATTGACAAAAGAAGCCTCAATCTTGAGCTTCTTGCAATATATTTGCAGATTTAATCAAAGAATGGAAGCAAAGAGAATCTTCCTCAATTTGTGGAGTAACTGAACAGATCGTTGTCTAGGAATGTAGTGGAACATTACTGGGCCATAAAAAATGATGAGAATCTGGAAGGACTTATAGGACATGATTCTGAGTGAAGTGAGCAGAACAACATCAAACAACAATCACATGATGAACAACATTATAGAAGAAAACAACTTTAAAGGACCTAAAATTTACTTTAAACTGTAATAAGTAGCAATTCCAGGTAAATTATAAAATATAAATTACATAAATTATATATAAAATATAAATTATATAAATAATAAAATGCCTTTTATTAGAGTATTGACAGAGTGGCAGTATAGAATAAGACATTTCTACATATATTCATTAAAATATATATGTACATATTAATTTTGCTACAAAAGAAGGTTTCAGTTTTTGTGGGGGGGGATTTATGGAGTGTTGTTGGTGATAGTGATGTTAAAAAAAGAAAGAAAAGAATAAGAAAATGTTTTAGAAATACACAGAAGTAAGGCCTAGAGGTGGGAGGTCCTAGGTTCAAGTCTGGACTCAGACACTTCCCAGCTGTGTGACCCTGGGCAAGTCACTTGACCCCCATTGCCTACTCTTCTGCCTTGGAGCCAATACACAGTATTGACTCCAAGATGGAAGGTAAGGGTTTTATTTATTTTTTAATTTTTTTAAACCCTTAACTTCTGTGCCCAAGGTCACACAGCTGGGAAGTGTCTGAGGCCAGATTTGAACCTAGGATCTCCCGTCTCTAGGCCTGGCTCTCAATCCACTGAGCTACCCAGCTGCCCCAAGGTAAGGGTTTAAAAAAAATACACAGAGGAAGCTAGAGTGTGGTTTAGAGGGCAACACAGACAAGCAGGTTAATGCTGGAACTACATCATTAAATGTATATGAAAAGGAAAAGGAGATAAATATTTATATCTAGATAGATAGATCCTATGAGAATAGTGGGAGTAGATATGCCTATGTATGTATTCCAAATTTTATGTATAATCTCTTTTTCTTGCTTTTGTGTAGAAAAATATTCGTTTGCTTATTTTATAGTTAAAATATTAAAAATAAATATTTGAACCATTATCCCTGAGAGGAAAAGAACAGTGAGAATTAAGACTGGAGGAAAAATGAAGGAACTCATGTTGACCATCACATTCTGCTTGATTTTGAACCACAAGTCATCTTTCAGAAGATTCTTAAAACATACAAATTTTGCTCAGTTTAAGACAAATACTCCAAACTTGTCATACTGCTTCCTGATTTCTCTAAAATATTGATGGGCAAACTACAGCCCACGGGCCAGATATGGGTCCCTGAAATGTTCCTGGGACATTATTTCTAAACTGATGAATACAACGAGTAGGATACAATACAATGAAACTTCGAAAGAGTTGCCTTGGAAACAGACTAACAGATGAGCATTTCCTTTCCTTTGGCCCCTTCTTTAAAAAGTTTGCCCATCACTGCTCTAAAATACTCTTAACTTCCCAACATCCAAGTCCTACTGCCTATCCTTCGAGACCATGCTTCAGTCCCCCACCCCCAATGAAAGCTTCTCAGATAATTTCACTCATAGTTCATTTCCCTTTTCTCTGAATAAAGTCTATTTCACCCAATTTAAAAAAATTACTTTTTATAATGGTTTCTTTGCACCCACTCACCAACTTCCTGCTTAATAAATTGCGATCTCATTGAGGGAGTTTATATTTCTCTGTATTGTAGGCCCCCACTATACAAGGCTTCATTTTGGCTGGTTTCAGTCACCTGTCGTCATTTCAAGGCAAGGAGAGGGGCAAGAAGGGGGCTGCTGCCTGACGAGGGAATGCGGAGCACAGACAGACCTTCCCTGGTGGCCTGGTAGGTGAGATCTCTTTGTGCCAGAGCTCCTGGGGGAGGAGCAGCCTGACCTCTGTGCTGCTCTCTTTGGGTGTCAACTCTTTTGCCTTCCTGTTGAAGGTTTGGGGTGTTCGTATGTGTGTTTGGAGAGTTTGTGGATTGCTGAGCTGAAGGGCAGGAGTAGGGAGAGAGAGCACAGAACGTTACAGTAAAGTATATACAGTTGTCCCTCACTATTTTGGGGTTCACTTGTCAGCTTCACTATATCGGTTTTTAAAAAAAAAATCTAATTCTGTACAGCAGAGTTACACTTATTGGGGCACACTATTGGCTGATGGAATGAAAGGCGACCAACCACAGCGCTGTGTTCTATATCCTGGGTGCTGATTGGCTGAGAGACTAGATTAATAAGAATGTGGAAAAAGTTTATAGGAGAGTGGGAAGGGCTTATTAATAATAACTAATTTTTATTAATATTATTTTATCACAACTTATTTTATCATTTATTTTATCATTATATTTATTTTATAGTTTATATTTTATTATATTTACTAATATTTTAATATTTTATTAAAATAGTTTACATTTTATTTTCATGTATTTATAATATTGTTTATTAATGTAAATATTAATAATATTAATGTTTGTTAGTGACATCAATATTTATTAATGATATTAATAAAATAAATATAATGCTGCTTCTTTGCGGATTTTTGCCTATCTTGGGGTCTCTGGAACTTAACTCCCACAATAGTTGAGGGATCAGTGTATAAGTATATATATAAAATAGGGATTAAAAGTTAAAGCAAAATCATCCTTGGTTTCAGGCATCCACTGGGGGTCTTGTACTGTGTAATAATGTAAAATGTACTTTATTATTACTGTATTAAATGTTGTCACCAAAAAGTTATTGTGTGTTTAATTTATCAATTAAGTTTTATTATCATATGTATGTAAAAGAAAATCATGGGGGCAACTAGGTGACTCAATGGACAGAGAGCTAGCCCTGGAAATGGGAAGTTCTGGGACGAATGGGTTCAAATCTGGCCTCAGAAACTTCTTAGCTGCATGCCTGAACAAGTCACTTAATCCCAGTTGCCTAGCTCTTACCATTTTTCTGCTTTGAAACTTATTCTTAGTATCACCTCTAAGACAAAAGATATGGGTTTTGGGGCAGCTGGGTAGCTCAGTGGAGTGAGAGTCAGGCCTAGAGACAGGAGGTCCTAGGTTCAAACCCGGCCTCAGCCACTTCCCAGCTGTGTGACCCTGGGCAAGTCACTTGACCCCCATTGCCCACCCTTACCAATCTTCCACCTATGAGACAATACACCGAAGTACAAGGGTTTAAAAAAAAAAAAA
>NW_025351744.1:0-3378 GCF_016433145.1 Gracilinanus agilis
ATACTTTATAATTGTAAAATTATAAAGTATAATATATTTATTTATAATAAAAATAATAATTTTAATTTTAATTAAAATTTAATAAAACAGTGTTTTGACTGTTTCACTTAGCCATTCCTCCATCTTTCTCCCTCTCTTCAGGCTTCTCTTTTTCTTGAGTCACAACAATATTGAAATCAGGCCAATTAATAACCTCACAATGGTCTCTCAGAGTTCAAGAGGAACGAAGAGTCAATCTATGTGACAAACTTCATTATTTCCTTATTTGAAGAAATTGCCACAACCACTCCAACTTTCATCCAGATCAGTCAACTGCCATCAACATCAAGGCAAGACCCTCCTCCAGTAAGAGATTATGACTTGCTGAAGGCTCAGGGGATGGTTAGTATTTTTATCAATAAAGTATTTTTAATTATGATATATACTTTTAATGCATAATAATATTACACACTTAATAGACTAAATATTGTATAAATATAACTTTTTTATGCAATAGGAAGTCAAAAAATTCAAGTGACTCACTTTAGGATGATATTTGTTTATTGTGGTCTGAAAATGAATGAGCCATGTTTCTGAAGCATATACATGCTTACATGTATACACATATATGAATATATACATATACATACATATATACATACATGTAGATATATGAAGCCACTAGTGTCTTTTCAATTAGCAGGCAACATTGTCAGAAATATACTTCAAGAAAAAGACTTTGGTAACTGAGTGCAAGACAGATTTTTGTGGGGACAGACTTGAGAGTTGTCAGATTAGTAACCAATGTAATAGTAGAGATGAGGGGTGATGAGGGGTGATGAGGGTCTGAGCAGGGTCGTGGTTATGTGACTAGTAATAAGGGGAGGCATATGAGAGATGGAGAGAAAGAAATGATGAGTTTTAACAATTGAATAAGTATATGGGGAGTGAATAAAAGAAAGAGGAGTAAAGGTTAAGATCATGGCAATAATAATAGCTAGGTGGTGTTATGGGGAAATTATAGTATAGGTATAAGACTTAAGACAAAATAGATGACAGCTTGAAGAAATCTCGGACTGCATGGACATTCCATCATGGAATGAAGCCCGGTTTTGAAAGAGGAGAGTAGTTTGGACCAAGCTGAAGGAAGGAGTTTGTGGCTGTGTGGTCCAGCTTTGCCAAATATCCAAGGAGTAAGAAGAGTGGGATTTCACTGAGAAGAAGTTACCCTCTAGCAACTATCTTGGCCTAGGTAGAGGAAAGGTCCTGGTTATCTGCTGGTGGACAGCAGATTTATCTGCCTTACTCCCTAGAACTTTTGTGGATTAACTGGCTGTATAAGAACTTGATCCTGTTTCTTGTGACACCTTGGAGCACCAGGGACCAGTGTAGTAAGAATCCCACTTCTCCAGCCCTCTCCAATTTATTAGAGCTGTCCTTAGTTTAGTAGAGGCATTTGGGTCATTTCTAGTGTTAGCAAACCCTTCTCACCCACTTCCCTTATTTACCATCAATAATCCAGTTTAGTTTCTACTTGATTCCTCTAAGCCAGTGATGGGCAAACTATAGCCGGTGGGCCAGATCGGGGGGGGGGGGAGGGGATGAAATGTTCTATCTGGCCATAGGACATTATTCTTAATCTGATGAACATGATGAGTAGGATACGATACAATGAAACTTGGAAAGAGTTGCCTTAGAAACAGACTGACAGATGACTATTTCCTTTCCTTTGGCCCCCTCTTTAAAAAGTTTGCCAATCACTGCTCTAAGCCATAAAGATCCCACAACTTGGAGTTAATTGAGTCAGTGGCAATTCTTGCCGATAGGTTGTCAGTTTAACTAACTAACTGCCATTCCCCAATCCTTACATCTCTATTTGGTTATTCTGTGTTTAACTGTTTGTCCTTCCCCTTGTGAGGTGTGCCAGTTTGTCTGGCACCCAGTTATTCCCTTATCCCCATATTTCTTTTTTCAGTGGTACGGTGAATAGAGTACTGGATTTGGAATCAAGATGACTAGCCTTCCTGAGTTCAAACTTGGTTTCGAATACTTATTAGCTATGTGAATTTTGGCAAGTCACTTAATCCTGTTGGCCTCAGTTTCCTCCTCTGTAAAATGACCTGGCAAAAGAAATAGCTAACCTCTCCAATATCATTGCCAGGAAAACTCCAAATGAGGTCATGGAGAGCTAGACACAACTAAATAAGACTGAACAACAACAACATTTGTATAATCTTGGAAAAAATACCTCACATGTGTCAATTTGTTGGATCCTCAGAACAACCTTTGAGGAGGTGCTCTTACCATCCCTGTTTTATAGATATGGAAACTGAGGGAGAGAGGGGTTAAGTGACTTGTCAGGGTCACATGGAGAATAAGTAACAGGGACCAAATTTAAATGTAGGACTTCTTGACTCGTGGCCCTATGTTTTATGCACTATGCCATCTAGCTGCTTCTGACACTGAGGTTGTGAATTTGGAGAACTGTCTATGGTGCTCGGGACAGTATCCCTTAATGCATTATAATTATGATTGTGTTTATTATTATTGTCAAGTAATCACATTTCCTCAGTTGTTTTCATGCCTCTGCCTTCTCATTTCTTCCAAAGTAAAAGGCCATCATGCCATTGGTAATGCGCTCTGTCATCGCTGGGCGAATAGGACTTCTAATATATTAATTACTCTCAAATGTTCATTATTTAATATCTCCATAATATATAGACTCCTGCTAATAATAATAAAAGAAAGGATTGAGTATCACTTGATAAGCTCAAAGGTTCTTGGCTTTGAAAGCCATGTAATTTTTCTTGTCTTAAACTTACATCCTCTTGACATTTCCAAATGTCGTTCTGAAATATTCATTGTAATTATGCAATTATAAAAAATAATTCATTTTTCTAGACCTGTTCTCAAGGATACCAGAATAGGACTTGGAGCTAATAAAACTTTATCCTTATACTTGGAAAGGCTCCAAAGGAGCTTGTGATAATTAAGGAGCTGCCTACCACCATGGGGGGAGGGATTATAGTACAGTGTTGCTGGTGTATGCTTCTGTTGGCCTTCCGCACCATATGAATTCTTATCTTTTTTCACCAAAAGAGGGTTCAAAAAAGGTAACAGTATTATACTATCCAGGAAATAGCATTTTGGGGCAAACTGGGTGGTTGGTAAAGTCTAATTTCCAGCCACTGAAGGAAAACAAATGGGATTTAAAATTAATCAAAATGCTCACCAACCTTTGGTGTTTGCTTAAAATCCCCCTTATATAATACCTGATTAAGATCGAGTTCCACTGCTTTCATAGTTACACCCTCATTTTTAATCCCAAAGTCAGTAATTGAGTTCTTTGGGTGTCCTTAGTTCCTCACTCAAGAGCCAGGACAAGGGCCTCTTTTCCCC
>NW_025351745.1:0-6407 GCF_016433145.1 Gracilinanus agilis
TTGGCTCTCAATCCACTGAGTTACCCAGCTAACCCCTGAAATGATGGAGAAAGACAAAAAGAAAAGAAGGAAAAAGAAAAGAAAAGAAAGGAAAGGAAAAGAAAAGAAAATAATGCTTGAGGCTCAGATGGGATATTTCTACTGTCTGAAAGAATGTCATGATGTTAAGAATTATTTTACAAAAAGGTGAGAGAATTTGTGGGATAGATATTACCCAAAGAAGTATTTGAGGATGAAAGATAACCTTCATTATAAAACTAACCATGTCAATGTAGATATTGCTGTAAAATTCAATTTTCATGTTGCCACCCAACATTTGACCTCAAGATCATATGTTTAAAAACTGCAAAGGTGATTTTTAGTCTTTAAAGTGTACTTTGATTAAGACTAATCTATATCGGTCTCCAACACAATCAATTTCGAATGTTAAAAACTAATATTTAGTATACATGCTGCTATTGTAAAATCATATAAGAACTATTAAGACTTGAAAAATTCAAGTCTTGATTTGGCAATAGGACAATATTATCTGAGTATTTTAAAGAGAGGAAGAGAATAGTGAATCTGCAGAGAAAACTAGATTCTGGAAAGTCAAATGAGGTTTCAAATTGAAGAGCAAATTAAAAAAAAAAGCAAGTAAAATTTAATTTCTAAAAGTTCTTGGTGTTATTTCTGTGAATGATATATGAGCATTTAATTATTATTTGTATGCACCAGGAATTTCTAAGCTATTCACTAGAGTTAGGAGGACTTGGACTTCTACTGTGCATCAACAGATGGGACAGATCACTGCAGCCTTCCTGTCTTGTGTTTTGTGATACAGAACTATTAGAGCTCTGGGTGTCTCCACCTCTGCCAGCTCTTCTGACTGCACCCAACCTAAGAAAAATGTTTTTGTGCCATGACATTAAAAATTGAGATACAGAACTAAAAGGCAATACCTTGATGGTGAATTTATAGGGTTTTTATAACTGTTAAAGACCTTGGTAGATTTTTGGAGGTTTGTACCTATGATTAAGATTAAGGCTACATACAGCACAAACTTCTTTCCCCTTATTGGAAGTGATAGGTAAATTGTTCAACTTAAGCAATTATTTTTACCTCTGAGAGAATAAAGAGAATTGAGGCAAATTTGAAATAATTGCTTTAGTAAATGTGTTACTAAGTTGTCTGAGTTGTAATAGACTGTGCAATTCAAGAAGTAAACTTTTAAGAAGTTGAGTTTTAAAGGTAAAGGACGTTTTTGATCTCTTGAAATAAGAGGGATATGAGAAAAATTAGGTAATTCTTCTTTATGATATGGAAACTAGAATCAGAAGATTGCAGCAGAAATGAAAGTTTCTGGGCCCCAAAGCATGGAGATGGGAATGGCATATAGGCACATGGAACTTCCCTCTATTCCAATACTGGCCCCACCAGTTTAAACTTGGAAAGCCTCATGGATTGGTCAGAGAGGGGGGATTAGTTTGGGAACACAAAAGGAATCAGTCTGGCTCCTTGGATGATTTCAAAGGAAAAAGAGAAAAAGGATGAAAGGACCTAGGAATGTCCCACCTTCACCTGTCTTTGAAAAAAATGTGCTAATTGGTAACAATGGGGTCTCAGTTTTGAAGGACTGCGTGAATTGATGATATTTAAAATGTTAATATTTGGGTTTAGAAAATCCAGGTTTGATATGGTTAAAATTTGTCCTGAAACAGAATTATGTGATCTAAATGCATTCACGTATTAGGATAATTGTGGTAAATCAGAACTTAATGCAAATTACATTTGCTATTTTGCATTAAGACAATATGCTGGAAAATGAATCAATCAGGAAAAAAAAAACTTAATTAAAAATCTGGTCTCAGAAATATATTAGCTGCATGACCTTAAGCAAGTTACCTCAAAAATGTTTACCTCAGTTTACTAATCTGTAAAAAAAATACTTCCCAGAAAAATTGTTGTGAGGATAAAATTATATAATGATGATGAAGTGCCCAACTTATGGCAAGCACTATTTAAATGTTAACTGTTGTTATTATTATAATTTCTTTAATTGAATGTAATTACTCCATACTGGTTAACTCTATATTCAGTTTTAGATATAATTAGTATAAAATGCCAAAGGTGATAAGATGAATGATTTTCTATGTAAGATAATTTGGAGATGTATTTGACTAAATTGATGTCACCTGACTGTTAATAAGTTCATTTCATGTTTTAAATTCATGCATATAGTGTGAAACGATGACATCAACAAATTGCAAGTTTGTACGACTTATAACTATTTTGTAGAACTACATAACTATTCAATAACAAAAGTCAGAAACATATTTGTGTTTTATTTTAAAGAAAAACAATTTCTGTGCAATGCTATCTTAGATGAGAATAACTTAGAAATTATCTCCTCATGTTACCTTAAAGGGAGATCCAATTTTATTTTATTTTTTGTTCTTGAGTCATGCCTGACCCTTCCAGACTCCATGCAGGGTTTTCCTGACAAAGATACTGGAGTTACTGTCCATTTCCATCTTTAGCTCATTTTACAGGATCACAGAACTAATAAGTGTCTGAAAGCACATTCAACCTCATGTCTTCCCAACTCGGGGTCTAGTGCTCTATTAATCACCCCATCTTATTGCCCCAATTTTATTAAGATGTATTATTTAAATTGGGGTTAATTCCTGTGTGAGGAACAAGTCTTGAAGTCCAAGCAATTTACATGTTGATTGCTCCTTTGAAATATATACTTCACCCTCTATACCATCTGAGATGAAGTATTTAGTATCTTGTCACATCTCCTCCCAAGACTTTTGTTGTTTCTTACAACTGAAGCTAAATTAACATCTTTTCCTTGTGTAGCCAATGAACCTAGGGATGAAAGGCTTCTCTTTACAAATAGTGCTGGTAGCTACATATTTATATTCAGTATTAGATTCTTAAAGTCGTTCATCCTCTTAAGGGGGAAATTAGCTGGGGTGGAAAATTTTGAAAAAGCAACAAGAAGCAGATGACAATATTTATCAAATGTAAATTGTTCTAATGGGATATACAGGCCTCGAGCATGTTCTAATAATACATTCTAAAAACTAGGTTCAGAAATTTATAAATTGTATGGTTTGCCCATTCTACAAACCAGGCATTTTAGTGCTGAATTTACAAAGTTTGAGTTCTGCCTTCGATATGACATACAAATGTTTCATTCTTGAATTTTCAGTTATTATTTACATTTCTTAAATGTGCCAACATAAAAGTTTGCTCACTTTGACTCCAGGATCGTTGTGAGTGGCAAAATGAAAGGTTTTCTTTTCGTGAGTCATATATGAAATAAAGAATGAAATAAATGGCTATCAGCCTTAAGATGTTAAATGATGATGGAATGGCTGTCAGGCACTTTGACTGAGACAGGCACTCTTAAACTTAGTTTATGCATCTACTTTGGCAAATATTAAGTCTTTAGCAAGAAGAATTCATTTTACAGGTGAGATCCCCCTTATGGATTTTTTATAAAAAGATTCTGCCTTTTAACATGTTGTTGGTAGTAACAAGTACATGGCTTAATTAAGATAGAAACAACAAGAAGCTTGTAAAAAAATTAAATTCTCTGAAGTTTTGGGTGACTTATGAGTTTTTGATGCTTGATTTGGTTATTGGAAAGCTAAGTTTAGGAGGATCTCTTAAATTGCATTGAAATTTACTTTGCAAAAAATTAGAGCAGGTCAGGCTTTTTCTTATACTTAAGTCAATCTTTGCTACTTGAGCCATCATCCAATTTCTAGAGACACTTGATTAACATAAAGGTCAAATTTCATCAAACTTCCACTGCCAGAAAATCAAGCACTTGGGAGCCATGGTCTTGGCTGTGGTTCAGGGGATTTCAAAAGGAGAAGTTTATATGATGAAATTTCAGTTCTGACTGTGCCTCTGATGGCCAGACACACACAGAAGACACACCAATACTCCTTGAGATTTTTCCATGCCATCTTGCTAATTATTAAATAAAATCCTGCCAGACGTCACCTGGGATCATTGAGAAAGACCATCGATCCATTTATTGGTTACTGCTAGCCTGCCTAATAAATTGTTTGTATTTGGAAACATGTCATTCAATGTGCCTACACTGTCTAATGTAAGAGCATATAGTAAATGCTTAAGAACACTTTATTCATTCTTTGTTCTTTTTAAACTCTTACCTTCCATCTTGGAGTTAATACTGTATATTGGCTCCAAGGCAGAAGAATAGTAAGGGCTAGGCAATGGGGGTTAAATGACTTGCCCAAGGTCACACAGCTAGGAAGAGTCTGAGGTCAGATTTGAACCTACAACCTCCTGTTTCTAGGCCTGGCTCTCAATGCACTGAGCCACCCAGCTGCCCCCTACTTCATTCATTCTTGATGGAAAGATTTAAGTTATTCACCCTTATCATTTTGTCTCTTAAGTGTGCTTTCCAAGGTTTTGTCCTTAACTATTTCATTTTCTTCTATGCTCACTCCTTTGGAGATGAAATCCATCCACTTTCATGGATGCAATCATTGCCTCTATGAAGAAGAACCTCTTATATTTACTCCTCCCCAGACTCTCTCAAACGTCTCAGCTCCCTATTTCCAACTGTTTGCTGGACAGCTCTGCTCAAATGCACCTCTAACATAGTATGTTCAAAGCTGAACTCATCAAAACCTCCTCCCTATGTTGTCCTTCTCCTCAACTTTTCTTTTCTTTTTCTTTTTAATGGTACTGTTTTCCTCTCAAGTTTGTAAGCTTGGAGCCTTCATATCCCTACACTTAGTTTCCAAGTTCTCTATTTTCTACCCTCTACTCTCTCTCCCCAACATTCCCTAGTGGAAGGGTCTCAAATTCTTCATCGTATTTAGTTTGGAACCCTCTTTTCAATTTATCTCACCCTCCCTATCTGCATACTTGTATTTCACTGCTTCTAGACAATTGTCTTTGTTGTATCTCTCTCTATCCCAGGCCCTGAGCACAATGTCTGGTGCTTAACTAAAGCTTATTGAATGTTTCTTGAATTGAACTGAAAGGTTTATTTGTCTGCAGGCTGTTTGACCAGATTAAGAAGACTTTAAAACTGAAAATTGAGGGTGGAGAGAAAACTGTTCAGCTAATACTGCTACATCAGAAGCTATAGAAAAGAGCAAAAAATTAAATAAAATAAGAAAAGGCAAGAGAAGGCCAAGGAAGGGAAGATAAGAAAAATCATGGGGAGGCAAAGAAAGGAAAAGGAAGACAAGGGAAGACAAGACAAGAGAAAGCAAAGCAAAGTAAGATACAGCAAGGCAAGACAAGAAAAAAAATAAAACACTCACTTCAATTAGATTTATGAGATACTTGAGAGGAAGGAAATCTCTATCTTTCTTTCTATCCCCACTGCTTAGCTCATTGCCAGGCACTTAATAAACATCTTGGACTGATTGTTGTCTGACTTTTCAATGGGGATGAATAGGAGATATTAGATTATAATAGTTAGCACTGATATAATGCTTTAAGGCTTGTAGTTACCTCATTTCATCTTCACAATAATCCTGTGAGGGAGATACTATTATCTCCATTTTACAGATGACTAAACTAAACCTAAGAATTATGAAATGGTTTGCTCAGAGTTACACAGCAAGTAAGTATCTGAGGTGGTAGGTGAACTCATATCTTCCTGACTCTAAGCCCAAAATTCTATCCACTGGGCCATCTAGCTATCTCTAAAAGATAACAATGAATGTGCTGATGATGATAGAGCAAGATCTGGAATGTGGAAAATATATAAAGAAAGAGATCTTGATATAAAGAGGGAAACATGATTTCAGAGGTACCAGTGATAGTTGATAGGATATGAACTGTGCCTAGAATATGAAATGGAGCAATAGCTTGTATGTGACTTGTTGGAAAAGAACCTATTGCAGAGCTAATGATATGAGAATACACTCAGCTGAGATGGTTTTCAAGTGTGTGGACATCCATAAGCCTGAGTTAAGTAGAGCTAAGCTAAATAGAAGGGCTAATTGTCTTTCCCATTTTTACCTTATTTTTCCCTCTTCTCCTCCACCAGTTCCCCACATTAAACACCTCCAATGAAGTCCCTTCACATCATTGGTTGCCTTCTGGACTCTTTAGGAAAGTAGATATTGACTATGTAGAAGGTACAATCTCCCAATTGAGGTGTCCAAAAGTGTTCTACTCAAACTTTTTCTCTATCACCCACAGCTACTGGGGACTTCCTCTCTTCCATGTTGTACTTGAAAGTTTCTTTTTCTATGCATGTTGTTTCTAACCGTGTAACCTTGGGTAATCTCTATTTCCATGCTTCAGTTTCCTCATATCCCACAAGAGAAGATTAGAAGACGTGATCTCTAAGGTCCCTTCCATGTCACACATTCTGTAATGAGATCCTCCCTACAATCATCACCGAGGATCATATC
>NW_025351746.1:0-9160 GCF_016433145.1 Gracilinanus agilis
TCACACCTCCCTCCACGGCCTTCCCCTGCGGCAAGATGGGCGAGAACAGCGGGGCGCTGAGCACGCAGGCGGCCGCTGCCGGGGGGCCGGGCGGGCGCGCCCGGCCCGAGGTGCGCTCCGTGGTGGACGTGCTGGCCGACCACGCGGGCGAGCTGGTCCGCACCGACAGCCCCAACTTCCTGTGCTCCGTGCTCCCCTCGCACTGGCGCTGCAACAAGACGCTGCCCGTGGCCTTCAAGGTGAGTGCTTCCTCCTGACCCTGCAGGTCAGGGCACCCCAGGGAGTCGGGAGGGGAACCTGCTGCCCCGACGGCTCCCGCTGTCCGAGCGGCTCCGCCCCCGAGGACGGACAGCCAGCCAGAGTGACCAGACTCCCCGCCTTTGGGGAGCTGCTGGTGATTTCGCAGAATCTGTTTCATTATTGTTTGGGAGTGGAGGAAGTTGCGGCAGCCGGGTTTTAAGAGATTTAGGGCTGGCAGCGAGGGATCTTGGAGGTTCTCTAGGTCAGTTCTCTCTACTGTCACCCATTTTATATAGAGGAAGCTGAGAGCCAAAAAGGTTGAGGTGACTTCCCCAAGGTCACAGGCCCTGAAGTAGCAGGGCGGAGAATTCATACCCAGGTCTTCTGACTGTCAGTCTAGGGCTCTTGGCAGAGCACCCCATTGGTGCTGGAATGCCTCCCCCTCCTCTTCTAGTCCCCAACCTGGAGCCCTGGATTTTTTTTTTATTTCTGCAAACCCCGAGCTGAGATATGGGAACCCCCCTCCGCTGTCATCTGGAGGGATCTTTCTCTGCAACGGAGAGGCAGGAACTGTTTCGTTTTCTTCTTTATTTTTAATTTTTTTAAAAAGAGGCGGCGATGAAATGAAAGCAGCCGGTTTTCCCCTAAAAAATCTCTGTGAAATTCGATCACACACATCATGAGGATGGACAGGAAGAAGAAGGGGGTGGACAGGGACAAAAGCTGCTGCTGGGTGCTGCTCCACCTGGGCCAATTCATGAGCCAGTGGGGCCTCTCCCCATTAAGCAATCCCACATTGGAAAAAAGGGAGACTCTGCCCTTTTCTGGGGGTGACATCTAAAAATCCTGTAAAATGTATGGGGGTCAGAGGGGAGGGAGTGGCAGTTCATGGAGGGGAGGAAGGCCACTGTGACTTGAATGGCCCCATCAAGGGTTGCACTGTCATTCGGGGCTTAAAAGGCATCTTTTGAAATTAAAAGAAGAAAGGATGCTGACAGGAAATCTAGCCTTTTTAATCAGACCCCCCCCCCCAAAATTTTCTCCTTGAAATTTTTTCCATCTGTTCCCATTCTCTGAATGCAGAAGTCACGTTAAAGGGACTGGTACCCAGGCTCCCCACCCAAACCCCTTGCTTGCAGAATATGCGCACCCCTTCCTCCCAGCTATAAGGCACTCTGCAGCCCAGTCATTTGTGCCTAGTAGGCAACATCCCCCGATTTTCCCCCCAGTTAGACTGGCAGGTGCATCCTTGTCTGGGAAGACCCTCGTATTTCCCTCCTCTTAAAAGCTTAGTTAAAAGAGTCCTGGGTCAGAACCTCTTCAACGTCCCCCCCCCCAATGATCCACTCCCTCCCCCTAAAACAAAACAAAATTTAAAACAACCACCAACCCCGCCTCCCCAAAAAATCCATGTCCAAGCATTTGGCAGCTGAAACCAAGCCCGCTTTATGCGACCACTGTGGCTGGAGTTCTGGGGTCACAGACTGAACCCACCAGACAGGCGATCGTTCTCCACCTTAATGGCATCAGGGAGGACATTCTTTAAAATCGCCTAATGAATTTCTTTTGTCATCAACAAACATTATTTTTTCCCCTTTATTTCCCTTCTGTCTTTTGTCCAGGAATGTGGACAGTGTTCTAGTCTTCCCCAGGCAGGCTAAGCAAAGTCCCAGCTGTAGACAGACAGAGAGATTGATAGATGGATGGATGGATTGAGAGAAAGAAAGAACACTTGGTAACAGATAAAAATGCTTTTCTGCAACGACCTTTTCAGATTGATTAGTGAAGGGGTTCTCTCTCCCACTTTTTTCTTTAACCGGCAAGGAAACAGAGGCTTTTAGAGTTAAAATGACTTGTTCTTTATTGATCCAGTGTATTGGGGTTTTTGCCTCCCCTCCCCTACTTTATGCTTGGTTTTTGGTTTTGTCGTATGGTTTAAGGAGGGAGAGCTGACAGGATGGGAGGAGGATATTATTTGGGGTTTGCAATCTTAGATTTTTTTTTTTTAAATTCTCATCTGGTCTCTTGAATAGTAGCACAGAATGTCCCAGCTGGAAGGGACCTCAGAATAGATCATAGAGAGCCACTTTAGAGATTATGTGGTTCAGAAACGGAGAGGAGACTTGCCCAAGGTCATGCAGAGATGAGATCAAAGAATATTGGAGCAAGAAGAGACCTTAACAACCGCTTAGCCCAGGACCTTCATTTTATCGAGAAGGGACCTCAGACACCATCTAGTCCAATTCCCTTATTTTGCGTACATGGCCAGCCCAGGGATTTTCCCCTTTCCTTTGGTAGGTAAGAACTCTGAGGACTGTAGCTCTCCTTCCCCTAAGGGCTCCTCTCCAGGAGGTCCTAAACTCCTCTTTTCCCCATTCCTCACGACCCTTCCCTAGGTGGTGGCCCTGGGGGATGTCCCTGATGGCACTGTGGTGACGGTGATGGCTGGTAACGATGAGAATTACTCGGCTGAACTCCGTAATGCTTCGGCCGTCATGAAGAACCAGGTGGCCCGATTTAACGACCTTCGGTTCGTTGGCCGGAGTGGCCGAGGTGAGGAACGGAGGTTTATTCTGGCTGGGGTGGGAGTGGGTGACCGAGATGCCCGGGGGGATTTGGCAGCTTCCCCTTTGAGGCTCTCCAAAAGGAAACAGCTCTGACGAGATGCTGGGTCTGGACAAGCTCTGGGGCTGGGAGGACAAGGGAGAAAGATGCAGGAGGAAACTTCCCTGGGCTTTGGAGCTGGCAAGGACCTTAAGGGTGCCATCCAGCCTCCTCCTTCGGTGTATGGTGGAGAAAACCAAGGCACAGAGGGAAAGGTTCAGCGATTTGCCCGCAGTCACCCAGGTAGTGAGCGAATTATAGACCTGAGATGCAGAGCCAGGTCCTCTGACTCCAAATCCAGCCCCTTTGATTTGGTATCAGAATAAGTGGGAAGGGGAAATTCTGGCAGATGAGCTGTCTGGGAGCCAGTGGTGGAGACTCCAGGAACAGGCAGGGATCCCCTCAGGATGGTGTTGTGTCTTGGGGCCCGGCCCAGCCCAGCTGAAGGAGGTGAAAAGCCTCAGGGCCTCTGAGGTGGTGAGGAGGCCTCTGTGGGCAGGCTCTGTAGACCCAGCCTCAGTGTGGGTGACAGGCGGTTTAGATCTGAAACCTCCCTGGGGCTTAAATCGTGTCCCCAGCAGTGGGTAGGGGAGGACAAAAAGCTTGGGGCCCTGGGCCTCAGATGACTCTGGGGAGGCAAGGGACTCAATGCCGCTGGTGGTAGCAAATTATTAGCAGGGCGAATGCCCTCCCTCCATCCAGGCCCTCCTGGGGGCGACGGGTCTGCCTGCCAGCCGGCTCTGTAAGGAAACCCAGTGGTGTTCCTTTGCCATCCCCTCCCTGATTCTATATAAACTGTGAGGGTTTTGATGCTCAGTAAACAGAATTGTGCATTTCATCACCAATAAACAAGGACAGGGGGAAGGCTTTCGTTCCTTAGAAAGGGCCAATCTTGCGTTTAACGGGCATCTGGGCTGCATTTTTCCTCTTTAACTATTCAAATGTATACATCCAAACGTCAAACATATTTTGACTTTTCAGCATTAATTAAAACCAGGGCATTATTTGCATGTAATAACTGTTTATTCGTGCTTTTTATGAAACTGGAATAGTTTACATTCTTTTAGACGTTTCCTGTTCCTGCTGGCCTGATTTCCCGGTCGCAGATTTCTTTCAAACACTGCCCTTAACTGGTTACAGGTTGATGGATGGAAAATGTTTTCTTTTATGAATTAAGCTTTCATTGCTGCGCTAAATTATTCTGTTGGGCTCTTTTATTTTTTTTTTCATCCCCAAATTTCCAAACTGCGTGGAACCGAATCCGAGCCCCAATCTGGGACTCTGGATTCCCTCTCTCTCTCGGGCTCTGGAGAGTATCCTTGTTTTGGATGAAGCGAACTGATGGGGGGCAAAGGCACTCGAACCCTCAACACCCCTCCCCTTGCCTGAGGCTGCCCCTCAAACCTCTCCTGACCTGACTGTGCCAGAGGCCCTGTCTGCCCTTGGGATAAGGTCTATCAAGGACTTTGGGATGGTGGCTCCCAGGACCATTTGGGGGCCAACCCCCTCTCCGTCTCTTCCCTTTGTGGACCCCCCCAGGGACTCACCTCTCCCCCGCATTTCTCCTGTTTCTACAAATCACTCTTTGTTCCCTCTCATGTATTCACTGATCGATCACTTCTCAAATCCTTTCCTCCTTTTAGTGGCAAATGGCTCGTTTGTCTCTCCCTTTCTGTGCCCCCACAAATGGGCACCTCTTCTTTTGGATACCTTCAAGTTCTCACTTCTCCCTCCTCCCCCCGCATATGCCCACAAATCAATCGCCTCTCTCTCCTCTGCCTCATGCAGCCAGCAATTGCTTTCTTCTCGCTCCCTCCCTCGGACCCTCAAATTGCTACCTCTCCCTGTATAACTTCAGATTTCTCCCACCTCCCTATGGACCCAGGAGTCGCCCACCTCTCTGCCCCCTCCCACAGCGGACCCACAAATCACTCATCCATCTCCAAGTCCTTCTGAATTCCTCCCATCTTCCTCCTATCTCCACAAATCAATGACTTCTCCTAGCCTACCCATGAATCTCTCGCCTCTCCTTCCTCTTCCCAATATCCCCGCAGATCAATCGTCTTCCCTTCCTCTTCCCCCAGGTACTGGTGAATCGATCGATCCCCTCTCCTCCTTCTCCCTGATTTCTCCACCATTCTCTGCCCTCCTGTCCTTCCCTTCCCCACTCACTCCCCCGGCCTCCCCCTATAATCTCCTCCCCTCCTCTTGGTTCCCCATCGGAGCCCATTGCATCCTCTGCCCAGACGTCATCGCTCGCACACCCACACGCACTTGTCTGCTAAGGGAGAGGGCTTGTAGAGAATTGGGTACAAGTCCTGACAGCCAGAGACTTCCCCCCTCCACCCCCAGAGGTTCAGGAAGTTGCCATCACCAGCGATCTTGTTTGGGCGGAAGGACCGATCAAACGGCAAACCCCAGCCTCAAGCCTCAACCCCAAAGCGTGCACCCCCCCACCCCCAAAGGACTCGTCTCGTAGTCTCTGCTCCTTTTATTCCTCCCTCCCAACCCACCTAGCACCTCGCCCAGCCAATCTAGCCCTGTTCCTTTGACTGCCCCCTAATTGTGAGTGACTTGTGGGATGCTGCTGGGGGTCTGTGGGGAAGGGGGAAGGGAGGGATAAAAATGGAAAAGAGAGTCGTGTGTAGTTTTATTTGGAAAAGGCTACGGAACGTGGATTCTTGGCTTTTTTCAGATCTCGGAGCTCTCCCCTCTCTTGTCCCCCTTCTGCTCCATTGGTCAGCCTTTAGAGAGAGAGGCAGGGCAGAGATGGTGATTCCTGGGTCACTGGCCCAAAACAGAGAGAAGGGAGGAAAAATAGAGGAAAATCACTCCAGGGGAGGGATGTTGGCTTGTCGAAGGTCAGAGAAAGGACCAGAATTGGCACCAAGGTCCCCTGACTACTCCTTAAGTCAGTCCATGAAGGCAGGCTGCTGTGGTCAGCAGGAGGAATCCTGGCTCCGGACCCCACCTTGGACGCCGTGCCAGGCCCCTCGGCCTCGGTGGGTCTCCGTTTCCTCCCCTGTAAAATGAAAGGTTGGCCCGGATGACTGGCAAGGTCCCTTCCCAGCGCTAAAGTTTGACACTGAGATCCCTAGATGGGGAAGAAGTCGGGGCGCGCAGACAGCTGACCCCACGCTGCTCCCAGCCACCCCTCTACCTTGGCCCTGGCACCCAGCCCTCTCGTTCAGGGCCTTCTGAAGACTCTCCCAGCCGGGATTCCAGAAGGGAGATGGGATTTGGGACAGAGAAAGAAACAGGAAATCCTGGGAGATGCAAATTGTCTGGCTGGGTGGGAGAGGTGGAGGGTTCCTGCTATGAGTAAGCCGGCCTGTGCCTGTCCTGCGTAAAGACATCCATTTTACAGATTGGGAAACCCCCCTTTAGAGAAAGTCTGTGATTGTCACTGGGGTGGGGGGGAGCAGGGAAGGCAGGATGGGGAAGCTGGGGCTCCCCCCCCCTTCTGTAGGAGGAGGCAAGCTACCAGCAGACACAGAAATATCCCCAGAAGGAAGAGCGAGCACCGGCCTGGGAGCCCGAGGACCAAGTTCACATCTCGCCTGTTACTTTTTTAACTTGTGTGAGTGTGGCAAATTGGTTCACCTCTCTGGGCTCCATCTGTCACAGGAGGGGGCTGACCCGACGTCCCAGGAGGTCCCTTCTGGCTAGAAAAGAGGTGTCTGGGTAGAACAGAATGCTGGGAAGAAAGCTCAAAGGCCCAGGCGTGCCGCCTGCTCCCCCTAAACCTCCATTTTCTGGGAGATGGAGGTCCTGATGCTTGTACTTCTCTTTCATCGTGGTGTTGTTGTAAGCAAAGTGCTTTGAGATCCTCCAGCCTTCTCATACAGATGAAAACTCTGAATCTCAGAGAGAGCATCATTATTTTATTGGTGGCATTAATGTTTATTACCACTAATTTTCATTTACAATATCTGATATTGATAGAATACTTTAAGGTTTGCAAAGCACTTTATGGATCCTCTTCATGACCCTGGGATGGAGTGCTGTTATAATCCCTGTTTTACAAAGGAGGAAACGGAGGCAGGCAGCAGTGAAGTGACTTGCCCAGGGTCACTCCAGTCCCAGGCCCTCTTCACCAGGTCACCACCTGAGTCTGGCACCAAAAGGGCAGCCTCCTTCAAGAGGGAGGTGGTGAGACCAGACAGACCCATGGGGACGGATGGTTGGCCCACCTACATTTATTAAGCCCTAGGCTTTGGGGAGACAGAAACAAAGCAATCCTTACATTGTGGGGGTACAGATACCTTCCAGGCTGGGTGTTGGGGTCCACAGTGGGAAGCCATAGCCTTACAGCCCCACCCCACCCCCAGTGTTGGGAGAGACCCAAGCATCTTCCTTCACCACCCCTGAGAGATAGGGTGGCTATTATCTCGGGGGGGGGTCAGGTACTCCCCCTTCCTTCCTTCTACCAGAGCCCCCCATTCCTGCCTTCCCTTTCTCTCCACCCCCCAGAGGTCGGCCTCTCTCTCCCCTTGCTGCCTCTCCATCCCTGAGTAGCCCCCTTGGAGAGAAAGCTTGTCTGGGGTGGAGTCCTGGGGATGTGTGCTCCAGGGAAGACCTGAACCCCGAGTCTGGCCCTCCCCCACCTCCAGGAATGGCTTCTAAGGACCGTCAGGCAGGGTGGGCCTGGAGTTTGCCTTCGGCTGTCAAAAGAGGAACCTGGGCTCCGGGATGGCAGCGCTCCTTCCAGTTGCACATATCAGTTTTTTAAACATTTCACTTCTGTTTTAGAATGGATAGAAAGTCTCGATTCCAGGGTGGAAGATGGGGAAGGGGGAGGCAGTGGGGGTGAAGGGACTGGCCCGGAGTCTCTGGCTGGTCTCTCTCCAGGCTGCCCTTTTGGGATCTTGGGGCCCCCCAGGAGAACATGCTCCTGACACATCCACGGGAGAACCAAGAAGCTAAAGATGGGGATAGCCCAGGGCAGGCCGAGGGTGAGCTAGCACATGCGCTTCCTTTTGTTAGAAATAAAGTTATCTGGAGTTTCCCTGGGACTTCTGAAACCAAGACAATGAAAATAGAGCTTTGAGGTTGGCAGATCCCACCTTCCAAAGATCTCATTTGATCCTCAACCCTGTGAGAGGGGCACTGTTATTAGCCTCCCATTTTACACATGAGGAAACTGAGGCAGGGAGCAGGATCCAGAGTCCCACAGCCAGGAAGGGGCACAGGCTAGATTTGAACTCCGTCTTCCTGATTTTAGCATCCCATCTTCAACGCCACCTACTATCTCCTGTGCTTTCAACCTATAGAAAGTACATTTTTGTCTTGGAGAGAGGGTGGGAAGATTTCGCTTCTCTGTTGATTCTGCTCTAAGGTCTCCTGGGTAATTTCAGATTCGAATTTTCAGAGGGATCGAGACGATTTCACTAACAAATGCTGTGCAGACTGTATCCTCTTCTGGATTAAAAAACAACACAAAACTAGTTTTCCATGATAAAAATAACTCTCCATCAAACATGAGAGAAAAGCATACTTAAAACCAATTCCAAATTCTTTAAGAGTATGATAGAAGAAGCAATTAAATTTCTAAAAATGCAGGGAACTCCCACTGTGGAAATCCCCTTCGCTGATGCAGGTTGTCACCTTATGTGTCATTCAGTCTTTTTTGGTAAACCCTCCCCTTCTGTCTTAGAATCAGTGCTGAGAGCAGCAAGGGCTGAGCAGTGGGGACCAGTGACTTCCACACACAAATATGTATATAGAACTGTACATGCAGACACGTCAGTGTATACACACATATATATATGTGGGTTTTAAACAAGATAAATAGCACTCCTGTGCCCATTTCTGATCTGTTGTTCACTTGTTATGTCATCTGTTATATATGTAGTTGTTTGAGTCTTGTCTCCTCCATTTAGACGAGGAGCTCATTGAGAGCAGGACTGTCTGGAGTGTGCCCCTGACACTTAGCACAGTGCCTGGCCCAAATCTAAACTTAAACACTTACTAGCTGTGTGACCTTGGACAAGTCACTTAACTGCTGTTTGCATCAGGTGTTTTTTTTCCAACTATAAAATAGGAATAATAACAGAACAGTACCTATCTCGAAGGATGGTTGTGAGGATCAAATGAGAGGATATTTGTAAAGTGCTTAGCACAGGGTCTGGCACAGAGGAGATGCTATAAAAATGCTTATTTCCTTCCCTTTCCCTTCCCAGTATTGATTAACTGGCTGATTGGCTGATAAGTACTTTTGACTTACCCTATGTCCTTACCACATTTTAAAAATATAATCATCATATAGGTCATTTGTCCTCCTTTCTTTCCTTCCTTCCTTTCTTCCTTCCTTCCT
>NW_025351747.1:0-1135 GCF_016433145.1 Gracilinanus agilis
ATGATATGATAATTATATATTAATTATAGCATTATTTTCTTTTTTGGCAGAAATCTCTTAAGTTTCTCAAAGCAGCTGCAACAGCCTAATCCATTGACATAAGGATTCCTCATCTCTTTTTTCTACTCCATGTATCATTCTTGACGTTCAAGATGCAAACTTTTCATCCATTCCCTTTAGCTGGCACTTGTGAGTTTAAGCACTCTATTTTCTACCTTTCCCATGACCCATTATCCATTAGTACATCCCAACACCTTTGTTTACACAGACTATCCAGAGCTTGACATCTTCTCTACAGACTATCCTGAAACACGTATCCTGTTGGGGCTTGTTTTCACATGGCCCAATCGAGTTCTTGCTCCCACCGTCTCTACCTATTCGAGCAGAACTCTTTAGTTCTCTCCATAACAGAAAAGACTGTTTCTCTATCACACGGATCATTCCTGAAGAAGAATCACAATCATCTGGGAACCCTCCTCTGTCTTGCTCTGCTGATTTGGTTTGACTTTCTCCACTGGGCCATTTCTGTGGAAAAAAATTAGTTTCTCCTTTTCTGCGGAGTCTGGCTTGCCTACAGCCTACAGCCTTACTGCGCTGTGTGAGCTGATGTAATAGGTAAAGCCCCTTTGGGTGGGCTGGGTAAAAGGAAAAGTTCTTTCTAGCATCTTTTTAAAATCTGTCTCAGGTTAGATTGGGGTGAGAGAAGCAGAGGCTCATCATGAAGACAGTTTGACCTTAATGGCTTTGGCACAGGGGGCTTCCAGAAACCCCCTCTCTCATTCTCTGTTAGGATTTTCATCCTTTCTCAGGGTCTGACTGCTCCTGTTTTCAACTTGCTCCCCAGGGGTACCTGCAGATGCAAGGTGCAGCGATGGTGGTGGTTCCCTCAATGAGGGAAGAAGCATTCTTCGTAGTGTCTGTACTTGGGGCACAATCCCACCGAGCTGTTACTCGATCTGACCTCTGAAGTTCTGCATCTTGCTTATTGAACTCCACTTTACTTTGTCTGCGAGGGTTCAATTTCTTTTTGTAACTGGCCTACTCCTTCATCCATACCATGTAATATAAATGTAATCAATTAAGTAAGAATATTTTTTCTAGGTCAGCTTGGATGATATGTGCTTGTATTTCCTTC
>NW_025351748.1:0-6902 GCF_016433145.1 Gracilinanus agilis
AAGAAAGAAAGAAAGAAAGAAAGAAAGAAGTTGTTCTTGGGCTTCCCAAGCTTAAGGCAGCAGAGGAAATCAACTTTCAAATCTTCATTACCAGAATGGATCAATCAGTCAATCAATAAACATTTATAAAGCACTTATTATGTGACAGACACTACACAAAGCGTTAGATAGAACTTTTGTACAATTTTAAGGGAACCTTGGAATTCATAGTCCATAACAAATATCTTAAAAAGATGGGGAGCTGGTGGAAGTTTTCTCATTTATTCTAGGGAAGTTCTAGTATTAAGCAACAGTCACATAAAGGAGATATGTAGGAACAGTCTACTGACTGGCCTCAGTTGTCAAAATGACCATTCTAAAGCTCCAATCTGGCCATGTTACACATTAGTGCCCCCCCCCAATAAACTCCAATGGTTCCCTATCACCTCCAGCATCAAATATAAAATCTGTTTAGCATTCAAAGCTCTTTAAAACCTGCCCTCCCTACCTTTCTAGTCTCTTCATTCCTTATACCCCCATCGCATGTTTTCTGATCCAGTGATGATGGCCTCATTGTTCCTTATACCAGATATTCCATTTGTGTGAATGTAAATATTTCCACTGGCTATTCCCCATGCCTGGAATGCTCTCCTTCTTCATCTTTGCCTCCTGGCTTCCATGGCTTCCTTCAAGTCCTTGATAAAATCACAACTTTTATGGGGAACCTTTCCTGATTCACTTTAATACTAATGGCTTCCCTAGGTTGGTGGAACATGAATCCAGGCCCATTGGATCTGAAAATTTGTCTTCTAGAAACCCCCAGACTGAACCTTTCCCAGAGTGAATAATAAACCCTCAAGTACCTTACCATTACCCAAGCTTAACTAAAGACAATCAAAACCTTAATTCTGTCCATACAGCTTCTGTCCACCAGCCACCTTAGATTATGGCTAGTGCTTCACTTCCTAAACTACAGTGAACTTGAATAGCCAGAGTGATGCCCTTCCTCTTCTCTAAAATGGATAAACTCTCCCCTTTTGGAAGATCAGTGGAAATTCTCTGTATTATGTTGCTGCGTGTCTTTTCCAAGATGACAGTCCTCCCAGGGTGGTTGACACATCCAGAGCCAGGGCTCACTCCAGTTTATCCAATTTATTTTGTTGATTTGTTTCTATATAGTTCTTTTTTTTGTATGTTGTCTCTTGCATTAGACTGTGAGATCCTTCAGAGCAAGGACTGTCATTTCATGCTTGGTAATCTCAGGGCTCAGCACTATGCTTGACAACAGAATAATCACTCAAAGTTTTTTGACTGATTTCAACTCAGTATCTTTTTTGGTACAGTGGATAAGGAGTGAGGACCTACAATCAGGAATCTCTGTGTCTAAGCCCTGCCTCAGATACTTCCCAGATATATGATCCCAAGCAAATCATTTAACTGCTGTCTATTTTAGTTTCTTCATTGTAAAAAGGGAAACAAAAATAATAGCATCTGTATCAGAGTTGTGGTTGTTGTGAGGATTCAGTGAGATTATATATATATAAGTGCTACATAAATTCTAACTAAGATGGTGCTATTATTGCCTATTGGAATGTAATTTCTTTGTGAGTAGGAATTGTTTCATTCATTTTTCCCAGAGTCTAGTACAGTGCTTGGCAAATAGTATATGCTTAACAAATATTTGTCAATTGATTGACTCATCTTTATTGACTTTGAGCACAAAATGAACTTAACTGTCAGCTTGCCCAATCTCCTTGATATAGAATAGGCCCAAAAATATTCAGGGATTCCTCAAGGTCATAGGGGTAATAAATGGAGAAGCCAGTTTTTAGATCTAGGTTCTCTGACTACAAATCCAGCATTTTTTTTTACTGCACAAAACTATCTAATTTAGTTTGGAAATGTCCAGAAGATGGGTTTTAGAATTGCTCTGAATATAAGGAAGTGCATAGAGTGGGCAAAATGGAGGCATATACCGCCCCCCTCCAGATTAATTTTTTTTTTTTATGTGGTTAGGGAGGACTGTGTGATGACATAACTGAAAGTTTGAGTCTCTTCACACTGGACAAATAAAGGCTGGAAGGGACAAGGCTAAAATTTATAAAATCATGAAGAATGTGGATCTCAAGGATGATTTGTCCACTTAATTTAGTGGGGGGCATACTCTGCCCCAGCTCTTGAAGGGGATTGAGATAGGATGAGTAAAAGGAAATATTTTGGAGAGAATGTAACAAATATTACAGAATGTATTATCCTCACAGTTGGCTCAAATCCAAAGAGATTCACAGAAGTGCTTAGGTAAATGCATGGATTCCCTTTGTTAAAAGGAATTAGAGATGCTCTGAGTATAATCATCCCCTCTGAGGATGTAGTAAAAGGGAACTATCCCACTTTCCACAGACTATTTATTAATTGGAACCTCCATCAGAGACACTCTTCTATTTGGTATTTAAAGGCCTTCACAGCCCAGCTGCAACCTATCTTTACAATCTGATTTCATATTATGAAGTCTTAAATTCTAGCTAATCTAATCTACTTGTCCTCCATACTTCATATGCAATGTTCTGCCTTTGTACTTTTACACAGGGCAGGATGTCCTCCTGACTACCTGGAATTTTCTCACTCCTTCTCTCCTTCCTTCCCTGCTTCCCTATCACCTTCATTCTCCATCTTTTCTCTCTCTCTCTCTCTCTCTCTCTCTCTCTCTCTCTCTCTCTCTCTCCCTCCCTCTCTCTCTTTCTCTTTCTCTTTTCTCTCTCTTCTTGTTTCTGTCTGTCTGTAGATCTGTCTTTCTCCTTCCCTCCCTCTACCTTAGAATTCAAGTGACACCAGCTATGTGACCCTGGGCAAGTCACTTGACCCCCATTGCCTACCCTTACCACTCTTCCACCTATAAGTCAATACACAGAAGTTAAGGGTTTAAAAAAAATTGGAAAAAAAAAGAATTCAAGTGACATCTTTTATGTCAGTCCTTTCCTTATCCTCTCTCCTCATTTATTAGTGTTCTCCCCTGCTGAAATTACTTTGTACCTATTCATCTTTGAACATACACTTTTCCATTAAGTATAATCTAAGTTCCTTGAAATTAGGGTTTCAACTGTATTTATCTCCAGAGTTAGTCCCTAAATGAAAAAATTCCCTCAACCTTCTCTGCAATTAATATTTTTAAAGAATTTGTTACCTAAATTACTGAAATGTTAAGAGATGCTATTGGCCAAGCAACAAGTATGTATCAGAGCTAAGACCTGATCTTACATTTTTTTTTGGTTCCTAGGGCAATTCCCTATACAATATGTACTCAACTTAGCATGTAGCAGATAATTAACATATACTAGTTGAATTCAGGTTATTATTAATCTCTTTGTGCCATTCTTACTATTGAGTATATCTGAAAGTATTAAAATTAATTTTATATGAAGACAAGATTTATCAGAAAATAAAAAGTTTGCACCTTTAATTTTGGGGATTATTAATTTGGTATGAAGTTGGGGATTTTAGTTTGTTCTTTTTTCTAGTTTTTTTTTTAATTGCATTCCCCAGCTCAGCAAGGGGAGAGGGGAGAGGGAAAGGAAAGAACATGAATCACATAATCGTGGGAAAATATTCTCAATTAATTAATTAATGAGAAATTGCATTTCCAATTCATTCATCTTTTCTTTATTTATTTTATTACTATGAGCATTTATAGATATGTTTTCATCTAATTATTGCTTTTGCTGTATCCCATAGATTTTGGTACGTTGTCTCAATTCTTATCATTCTCTTTAATGAAATTATTTATCATTTCAGTAATTTGTTCTTTAATCCATTCGTTCTTTAAGATTAGGTTATTTAGCCTCCAATTAATTTTTACTCTTTATTTCCACAGTCCCTTATTATATACAATTTTTATTATATTATGGTCTGAAAAGGTTGCATTGAATATTTCTGCTTTTCTACATTTTTGTGGTCAATTTTTGTGAAGGTGCCATGTACCATTGAGAAGAAGATATGCTTTTTTCTGTTCCCATTCAGTTCTCACCAGATATCTATACTTCTCTAAGATTCTGTTCATCTCCTTGACTTCTTATTTATTTTTTGGTTAGATTAAAGTCTTCCATTTTTATTGTTATCTATTTCTGTCTGAAATACATTTAATTTTTCCTTTAAAAATTGAATGGTTATAACATTTGGTGCATATAGATTTAATATTGATAATGCTTCATTGTCTGTGATACCTTTTAACTTAATATAGTTTCCTTGTTTATCTCTTCCTATTATATCTGTTTTAGCTTTACCTTTGTCAGAGTTCATGATTGCTACCCCTGCTTTCTTAGTATCAGCTGAGGCAGAGTATGTTCTGCTACAATTCCTTTATTTTTACTCTATATGTCTCTGATTTTTAAGTGTGTTTCTTATACACAACATATTGTCAATAGCTTCTCAGATAGAAGTCTCATATCTAAAACTATATAATGAACTTAGTCAAATGTATAATAAGAGCCATATCCCAATTGAAAAATGAGCAAAAGATATGAAGAGATAATTTTCAGATGAAGAAGTCAAAGCCACATATAGGGATATTAAAAATTCTCCTGATCACTAATAATTAGAGAAATACAAATCAATATCATTCTGAGATATCACCTCACATCCATAGGTTAAAAATAATAAAAGGGCAAAGTGACGAATGTTGGAGGGGAATGTGAAAAATGGGGACACTAATGCACTGTTGGTGGAGCTGTGCACTTATCCAACTATTTTGGAAAGCAATTTAGAATTATAACCAGAGTTATGAAATTGTATATACCCTTTCCCCAAAGAGATTAGGGAAAGAGGAAAAGAACCCGTATGTTCCAAAGTACAGCAGCTCTCTCTATGGTGCAAAGACTTGGAAACTGAGGGGATCCTCATAAATTGGGGAATGACTAAAAAAGTAGTAGTATATGGTTGTGATAGGATACTATTATGCCATAAGAAATGTTGAACAAATTGATTTTTTAAAAACCTGACATAATGAACAGTGAAATGAACAGAAGAACCATGAGAACATTAGACCCAGTCACAGAACAAATACTAGAAGAATAAACCAAGAAGTTACCTACAGAAAGTGAACAGAAAGATAAAACATGAAAGACTTAATTTATATGAATATGTTGACCTCCATGATGATGTGATATGGAGAGAGTAGGAAAGGGTAGAAACATTAGTGGGCAGGATCTATCATACAGATATGAAGAAAATAAGTAAAACATATAACAAATATGTGTTTTTATTTGTATAATTAAAAAAAGAAAGTCAAATAGATTGATGTTACACAGGATGGGCCCCAAATAAGCAAAATCAGTACCAAACTACTTATTTCCATGACTTTCCAAGGAGTTCATTCATTCAACATTTTTCAGACATATTACAGGCAATATGTAGCATGCTCAAGGCTATTACAATCTAGTTGGAGGAATATTTTTTGTGTGAAATATTTAATGAACTCTACAATGAATATTATGCCTAAATATATAGATACTAATGGCTTGCCCATTGTTTTTAGTCTTTTGATTTTACATTCTCATGCTTAGAAAAGTGCTCTTAATTCTATTGTTTTCATTTTACATAGTTTCACATAGTAAGTGTTCTTCACATGTAGGGAAAAAATGGCTTTGTGGAAAAAGCATTTAGTTAGAAGCAAGAAGATCATTATATAAAATTAATATTAAATATAGCCCCTTACCTGTACATGAATATTAAAGTCAGGATACCAGCAAGTAATGTGACTTGAGGGCCACATGGGTACTTGGAGTCCTGATTTCTGAAAGGTGCTGGTGGAAATCCCAACATGGCCTGAAAGTCAGGACTCAGGATCCAGACTGTCTAATCAAAGAGCCCCAGTATGAGTGATGTCATTGGCCATGTAAGAGAGGGGGCTAAGCAGTAGTTTGCTCTCTTGAGTGTGGGACTCTTCCTGAACATAATCATTTCTCTCATTTTTCTGTAGTGCTTAATACTCTGATTGAATCTCAGCTGGGAACTAGATCTGAGGAAGTGTGGAAGTAGTTTGTTTTTTTTTCAGTTAAAGTGACCTGATTATTTTGGTTTCTCTCTCTCTTCAACTTTTACTAATAAATAATTGTAATTCAATATACAGTCACCAAGAAATTTTTCATCATTACATCATAGAATCAGAGATGGAAATGAGGCATTAATTAGGAGTCTCCTAGTCTAACACCCTCATTTTACAGATGAGGAAACTGAGGCCCAAAGAGTTTCAGTAAGATGTCAAAGTTCATACAAGTGGAAAAGGTAAGATTTGAACTAGGGTCCTCTGACTACAATTCCAGTGCACTCCACTGTACCTAACAGCCTAAATGATTGTACGCACTCCTCATTTTATAGGTAAAAAAAAAAGAGTTGACACCAGGTAAGGCTAAATGACTTGATTAAGGAAACAAAGAAAATAAGTGGTCAAGTGAAGTGTTAACTTCTCATTTGGACTGATGCCCTAGACCAGTGATGGCAAACCTTTTAGTGACCAAGTGCCCAAAAACTATATTCTCATACCACATGTGAGCTGCCCCCTTACCTTAGGCAGGGGAGGGAGGTAGTGCTTCCATTGGGCTGCTGGGCAGAGGAGTGGGTGATGGGAGAAATGTCCTCAGGCATGCATGAAGATGGGGATGGGAGCAGCCCCCTCTGGCACCCACACAGTTCTAGATTGTGTTCTTAGCCCTAGAAGAGAATAAATCACAAGTTCATCATCCAAGATGAACTCATCATCCAATGAGTTTCACATTATAGTATGGTTTGCCTCAGTAAAGTCCAGTCTGATTTTGATAGACTCTAAACTTTCTATAAACAATGGGCAAACAAGTTGCATGTTTTTGATGAGAAGCTTCTTGTCCCTGAAATAGCAATTCCTTCCTCATCAGATACAGTCACACACACACACA
>NW_025351749.1:0-1212 GCF_016433145.1 Gracilinanus agilis
AGGAAGGAAGGAAGGAAGGAAGGAAGGAAGGAAGGAAGGAATGGAAGTAACAGAGGGAGGGAGGAAGGAAGGATGGCAGGAAGAAAGGAAGGAAGAAGAGTGGGAAGGGACAACGGAGGACCATTTTACAGATGAGGAGATTGAGGTTCAAGGAGCACCAGTGATCCATTTAGCACAGCATGTTCACCTTTGTTTGTGACTACCAAACTATTAACTGGAATATCTATTGATTTTGGGACACTGAACAATGAGTTATTTGGGGGTAAATTTTAAATGTCACAATTTGAAATGAAAGGAGAAATAGAGACATTCTATGTTGTTCCCAATGAAGATATTCATCATCTTGTTTATTCCAACACACACACATTTGAGGCTAGCAGAGCTGGCTTCATTTGTGCCTTAAAGTGAGGAGACCCTTCACATACAGGTGGAGGCAGGCAGCCACCCAGTGCTCAGACTCTGTGATGCTGAGGCTCTACCCTGGTCTCCTAAGGCCACGGATAGCCCAGGTTGCACTTCAGTTCCTACACACACAGTGGAATGCATTCTGAGAAACAAGAAAGAAAATGGCACATCCACCCTGGCCTGCTTCTGGTAACAACCCACTTTCTCTACTCACAACCTGGAAGCCTGTTCCCTCTTCACTCTATTCCCTGCCTGTTTTGCACATGTTTCCCTCACAGCCCTGTCTTCACTGAACACTAGCCTCTGGGAAGGGGAGGCTCAAATCTCCCACCCTTTGGGAGGGGCCACGCTTGGGCAGCTACTTCATCCCTGGGCTTATGACTGCCAAGGTCCTCAGTTAACCTCAGGGGCTGGCTACAGCCAGGCCCAGGCCATTGTGTAAGGACTCCTTTCCTAAGATTCCATTGGTCTTAGGGGCCTTGTCATGCCCAGATGATTGATGGGCACCTATTTCATTTCAGGGGCACCTTTCAGAGCAATGCTGTGGCTACACATAGCATTTCCAAAAGGGGTGAGGGAGAAGGGACCCACAAGACAAGATTCTTTCCAAATCACTTCAGACAATAACAAGTTTATCTGCAAAGGCAATGAAGGAGACAACAAGAATTCTTCCTCCTTGTTCATGTATTCTTTTTTCCCTTTCTCAAAATATTTTCCTGCCTTAAAGTTGATCTTAAGGCACAATAAAAGCCAAGGTGAAAGGGGCTGTCCTGGGGGGAGGAGAAAGGAAGAGTCCTGGGCTGGATC
>NW_025351750.1:0-4983 GCF_016433145.1 Gracilinanus agilis
TATGTTACATAATATGTCTTTTATATATCTATATATATCTACACACCAGTCAGTGATAGAGGGACTGTGGAAAGAAAGGGAAGAAACACAAATAAATGCTCTCTTGATGGAACGTAGGGTCTTAGTCCTGTCACTCTCACTCTGGAGATCAAGTTGAAATTCCACAAGAAGAGGGACTAATTGGTTTATTCCCTTTGGCCTAGCAATCCCATTAATGAGCTTTTACACACATACCCAAACACACTCACAAATATAAATACACATAAGTGTACACACGCATACATATATGTGTACATACATGATCTCGTATAAATGGACATGCGTGTGTATATACATTATCATAAACATATATATGCATATATGTGCACATATACATACACCAAGAAGGTCAAAAGCAGGAACAAAGGATGACCACAGACCAAAATATTCATGGAAGTACTTTTGTGGCAACAAAGAACTAGAAATAAAATGGAGCGGCCGTTGCTCGGGGAATGGCTGAACCGACTGTCATATATAAATAAATGAATGAATGAATGAATGGAATATCGCTGTGCTTTAAGTAATGACCGATACAAAAGGCTGAGAAAAACAAGGAAAGATTACTAGGAAATGATGCAGAGTGAATGAAGTCGGACAATGCACATAATCATTACAACAATGAAATTAAAGGATCACCAAAAGGAAGTCCAATTCTGAAGCCATGAGAAACAATTAGGAGAAAATTCATGTGGTTCGGGAAAATTGAATTTTAAAAAACCCAGCAATGGTACAGTGAGTGCTTTGGGGTCCTGGATAAAAATTGGTTAAAGAACTAGGGGAATCTTTTCCCTCTTCCTCTTCCTCCTTTCCCATTTTCTTTTTCATTTTTTTTTTTTTAAACCCTCACCTTCCATCTTGGAGTCAATACTGTGTATTGGCTCCAAGGCAGAAGAGTGGTAAGGGTAGGCAATGGGAGTCAAGTGACTTGCCCAGGGTCACACAGCTAGGAAGTGTCTGAGCCCGGGTTTGAACCCAGGACCTCCTGTCTCTAGGCCTGGCTCTCAATCCACTGAGCTACCCAGCTGCCCCCCCTTTCCCATTTTCTAAGCATTTATGGAGTCAGAGTAGGCAGGTAATGAAAGGGCTATCTCAGGAGTTGAGTTGAATTTAAAGCTTATTTCTGATGTTTATTATCTATATGACCTTGGAAAAGTCACTTTACTTCCCTGGTCCTCCCTTTCCTCATCTGTAAAATGAGGGATTTCATTAGTTGGTCTCTGAGGGGTCCCTTCCAGCTCTAGACCCTTGTGAAATAGTCCTCCTCACTTCAGAGGGATGACTGGAGTGGCCTTGTAGACATTAGCCAGTGTGGTCTCCATATCAGGTGTTTCACCTAATTGCTTTTCTTTGACAAGAGGAGGGATGATTTCCTAGGGCAGGAGAGGGAGGGAGGGAAGTATTTTCCAGAGATGAGTATTATGTAAAAAGAAAAAGCGTCACTACATTTTTACTAGAACCCACGGTTATAGCTACAAGCATCAGAGGAGGATCTTGATGGAAAGTAAAGTTTTAAAGAACATCAATTTTTAAAAAATGGAAACCCAGGGGGCAGCTGGGTAGCTCAGTGGATGGAGAGCCAGGCCTAGAGACAGGAGTTCAAATCTGACCTCAGACACTTCCCAGCTGTGTGACCCTGGGCAAGTCACTTGACCCCCATGGCCCGCCCTTACCACTCTTCTGCCTTGGAGCCAATAAATAAAAAATAAAACTGGAAACCCAATGACATTACATGTCCATGGCTCTTTGGGTTGGTGGGAGATTGGTTAAAGCAGATGATGGGAAATGTACAAGGTGGGTCTGACCCCAAAGCAGAATGCTACCATTGGGACAGCTGTGGGGAAGACGGGATGGCCACTAACGGAACAAGTACCACCTGCTCCTTCATAATAAAATCTAGAACACAGAAGAGGAAGGCCAGCTGGCTCAGACTACTGAAGCGTTATGATTGGTAACAGTGATGAGGACAATTAGAATAATCCCCTGCCCTGGTCAGCTCCCACAGGGAGGGCCTGCTAGCACAGTGCTGGACCCCTCCTTTGGGAAGGTCGCTTTGATTGGACACCAGACGAGATGGCAAAGGGCTTCTAGGATTGGTGAAAGGCAGTAGGCAGGCTGAGCCAGGAGATGGACTGAGGGGAGGACAGGACAGCCATCCTTGCCCAGGACCGTCCCAAGAAAGAGGGACTTGATTGTTCTATCTGGCCCCAGTGGACAGAGCCAGGACCAATGGCGGGGAGTCATAGAGCAGCAAATTTAGCCTGGATGTTAAGGGGGAAACGTCCTAACAGAGGGAGTTGTCCGTTGGAGGCACGCTTGAGTGGCCACCTTATATATATACATATACACACACGTATGTACACATATATAGGCATATATAAGCCAGATGTGGGCTTGTTAGGGTCCGAAATGCTGAAGTGAATGAATCAGTAAGTTGGGACCAGACTAGGCAGTTTCACGTAGCTCTGATTTATTATAGATTAGAGAAAGATTTTTATAAAGTAGAGTAGAGTGCTGAGCATTACATCATATTTAGGAGGCGTTTCTTTCCCGCAGCATATTACCCAAAGACTTCTCTGGAAACCCAAACAATTCAAGGGCCAGAGTTCATTCCCAGATATCCACTTAGCTTAAGTAAACAGCCTTGCTGTGGCCTTCGGTAGAACACAGAGGTGTCTCTGAGAATTATTCGTGGCTCCTTTCTTCCTGGATTATTTTGACCCTATCATAAGATGGCAGCAACCTGATTAGAGTAGACAGCAGGATATCTGAATGGTCTTGGCTTGAGCTGGCTCGCCAGAGTGGGCTATTGGAAGAAAAAATCTCGTGCTACTCTTAGATTGGCTGCATGATACCTGGGCAGAGTCTGGTGGCCACCATGGTCTGGGTGTGCAATATTCAGATGCAAAAGATGCAGTCAGCTCAAGTAGGCTCCCTTTCTACTTTTAGCATTAAGGGTCCTGGGACTGATGCAATGCATGGAGGGAATGAGAAACTACAAGAGGCTTAAAACCTGAGATCAAATTGGAAAGGAACTAGAATATGTGGTAAAAATAACAGCTCGTATGTATATATCATTTTCCAGTTTAAAAAGGATTTTACATATATTATCTCATCATTTTACAGGTAGAGAAACTGAGGCCCAGAGACTTTAAGTGACTTTCCCAGAGTCATACGGCTAAGTGCCAGGTTAGATTTGAACTTCTGACTTCTTGATGCTATGTCCAAAGCTCTGGCCAGCAACTAGGCTGAGGAAGTACCTTGACAAATAAGCAATGGTTTCTCAAGAAAGGGAAAATGATAAGGGGAATTTACTGTATAAAGGTTGCTTTTATGTTCAACTTTAGATGGAGACTTGGGGAAAATGCCTTGTGGCAGTCTGATGTTTATCATTTCATGAAATTCTATCTTTCCACTTCACCTGGTTTGTTTTCAAGAGAGAAGTTAAATATGAATTTCAAGAACAAGGCAGGGGATAGAATGCTTGAGCCAGACAAGTGTGACAAGCTTTAGAAATTCCCCAGAACCCATTAGGGCTGGAGAAACCCTAACAAGATTAAGAACTTTGGTTTATAAGAAAAGCCATTCATTTTTCAAAGAGGGATGTAATCAATCTAGGCATTAAATCTTGCAAAATAGGAGGGTCCAGTAGACTTACGTTATTTAAATGGGAGTGACGTAGGGAAAATTCACATAGTTCCTGTGAGGAGACAAAAAAAAATGTATGAGTCTATATTAAGCTCTATTCCGTGTTTCCTCCAACCCTTAAACCCCAACCCAAAATTACTTTGTTTAGCTATCATCCATAAGAAGCAACATATCTGTCTTGAATAAGGAGACTGACCTCAGATTCAGGAAGACCTGAGTTCAAGTCCAGCCTCAGCGAATAGAGTCTTTGTCTGGAAAACATGACTTCAAAGCTTTCCCTTAGCTATCACTAGCTGTGGGACCCTGGGCAAGTCATTTGACCTCTGTCTCAGTTTCTACAACTGTAAAATGGGGATAATAATTGCACCTACATTCCAAGATTAGTGTGAGGATCAAAGGAGATATTTGTAAAGTGCTCTATAATCCTCAAAGTGCTCTATAAATGCTAGCTATTGTGATTAGCTATTATTGTCTAGTCTAGCAAAACCCTTGTGATTAGTCTGTAACCAGACCTTGATGACAGTCTTAATGGTCAACAGTTCTTTTCTCATATGACATAAATTAAAGCCTTAGAGGTGAGCTTTGGGGAAGAATACTCCTAGAGGTCACAGAGGCCGGGGGTGGGAGGCAGCATGGAATAGTGACTGGGGAGCTAGAATCAGAGCCAGACCTGGGTTCGAAACTCTGACACCTACTAGCCATGTAACACTGGACACATTGCTCAACCTCTCAGAGATCTAGGCAGCTAAGGCTATAAATTGCAGAGAAGGTAGCAGCCTCTGTTGGTGGAGGGAGTTTCCACGCCTAGGAGTTCCCTACACCAATGGAATCACAAATCTAGACCCCCTTCCTAATCCATTTGGAACTTATTTAAACTCAGCATCTTTCCCAGAATTCCATCACAGGTCTCTGCTTTCACAAGTGATTACTGAATGTTTGAATCAACTCAGATTTCCAGCTCCTGCCTCTTAGTGATGATTAACATTACAAGTTCCTCTTCTGGCCTCAGACACTGAAAGGTCAGGATGGACAGTAGTGGCCTCTTGATCACTGCTGGAGAGGAAGGGAAGGACCACTTCTTTTCCCTGAAACTGGTCGTTCAGGACTGATTCATTCCAACTGTTGGGCAAACTGGAAAGTTATTAAAGAAGCAGCTAGATAGCTCAATGAGAGCCAAGCCTGGAGACAAATGGTCCTGGGTTCAAATGAGGCCTCAGAAATGCCCCTGAACAAGTCACTTAACTCCAATTGCCTAGCTTTTCTGCCTTGGAACGAAGAAGAAGAAGAAGAAGAAGAAGA